>NW_019385075.1:307609-337224 GCF_000671375.1 Centruroides sculpturatus
GGTGGTTGCGTCTCGATAGCTATAAGGGTGCGGGAGATATGAGGCTGAAAGTGGTTGAAAGTGGCTTTCTATTTCGAATGTTTTGTTCGAATTTGTTCGAATTAAATTCGAACATAAAATTCGAATATTGGTTCGATTATAGAACGATTGTAAACGTTCCAGAAACGTTAAAAATAGTTCGTTTGACTTGACGTAAACAAGAGACGTTCAGAAATAGAATCGGGACCAGATCTCTAATCAGAAACGGGGGACCTAATTCTTGCATTCTGTGAAAACGGGTAAGATTGGCTACAATGTAATTATCTTAAACTTCACTATCGTTACTTTTTAAAAACCCAGCGAAGCGGGTCCTTGCAGCTAGTATATATATTACGTTTATTTTTATTAATTTTTCCCTCTGACATCTTTAAAAGTTTTCTCCCACAAGTCCTCCGATTAGAAGCAAATATAGAAAAGCTTGATAACATTAAATTTCAACAGAAGGACAAGAATGAAATTTTTAATAGACATATATACTATATTCTCCCCTTTCGAGTTCATTCAACAAATAATTATCTTCTTTAGACAATTCGTAAGTAAAACGTAAACATTTTGTTTGCAATTAATATATTTTTGTTGAATTTAATTTATAATAAATAAAAATAGCAAATAATAACGGCTAACATTTATTTTAATTTATAGTTTAATTGTTTTTTGCTTGTATTATTAATTATTTTAACTAAAAACCTGTATATAATTAATTGTATAAATAAGTAAAAATAGTAATAGAATGTATCGAAATACAATAAACAAAGCTAAACATTAATTTTTATGATTGAAATCAGTGGTGCACACCTTTCGATTGCCGTGACAAATTGCGTATAAATCGTGAGTACACGTTCACTAGTGGTCAAATGAATAAAACTACCGAACACTGGTAGTTAATTACTCGTGGGTTTACACCTCAAAAACGGGCTAGTCAGGTGGAATTTTCTGGGTTTTCTTCACTGTGACTTACCTAATACCTAAATAGGGGCATAGAAAGTCCTTCCGAAAGGCATTCCCTTGGGAAATCTGCCAAATTTTCCGTTTACTTTGCCATCATTGTGCTACAATCTATCACGGGCCACAAAATATTTTGTATATTTCATATACAGTATTTCATAAGCCTGTTTTTATCATTTATGTGTCAAATATGATGGTGAGCCGGATTTGGTCTGGGGTCCGTAGTTTGGATACCACTGGTCGAAATTATGTAATCTAGAGAATTTCCGGCACTTGAAAACAGGAAAATAGTCGAGACTCAGAAACAGTAATGTTTTCGAAACCGCATAAGAAAATTTCAAAATTATAAATTAACAAACTTGACCACAAAAATGAATGTGGAAATTCTAAAAATCTATTTTAATCAAAAGGTGTTTTACAAGACTACTTATTAAAAATTTCCGCAAAATTCAGAAAGATTACACCTCCTTTACAAAGTGAACATACGAAAGATCATGTAAACTTCAGAGAGAAAGATTATTTTTAAACCATTAGAACTTTGTCTCATTCAATTACGTTTTACGATACGATTGAACGTCAAGAACGAAGAACAAATTGTTAATATATAACTACTATTATAATGTATGAAGATTACGACAAGCTTTTAATTTAAATTGTATTGTAAGTACAATTTTCCATTAAATCTTCGAAGCGAGAGAAAAATAATGGCCAGAATTTCCAGTTTGCTGGAATGTTGCTATGTTAGGGTTTTATGATTGGCAGAATATAGATCATGTTTAGTAGAATGAAACTCTGCGATTACCTATGTGTGACATTTTCCCATGCTTATTTCTTTACGTATACCGAGTGTGTATATAGAATAATTTGAAACAATTTTTGAAATAAAAGACAGCTTATTGACTGTTACGTCATAAAAATTCATTTGAGATTTTGGCGAAATAGAAAATTCATTCACAAAATATATAATTAAACAGTATTAATTACATATTAATTGTGTGAAAAGAGGTGTAAAATTTATTTTCATGTATTTGTGGAGACAATGATGAACAATTCGTTTTTAACGACTAGATTTTGTCAAATGCAGTAGACTCTCGGTAATCCAGCCTTCAATAAACCGAACTATTTATCTGTCATACTCTCCTGTGCACTTTTTGTATGAAAACGTTAGTCATGTCACATATCTTGTCTTGCTTTCTTCTTTATTAGGGTTTCATTTCTGTGTACAGTATTGCATTTCAGCGCACAGCATTATTTACTCAACTGCCTCCGAAAAGAATGAGTATTTAAAGACAAAGATTGCATCATCATTATTGCCTTTAGACATATATAGGCCTACTCGCTTTAATTTGACATTCTTGATAAAGACGTATATTTTAATTAAGAAACGAAAACACTTATTTTGAAAAATGGCTGACGATTTTTACACGTTAAAAATACGTGGAAGAGACTAAAATATCTTCACTTTTTGTCATGACGAAAAATGAAAATATTTTAGTCTCTACCACGTATATTTTAATGAAAAAAACTTATGTTAAACATTAGATAGTTGAAGACGACAGTTTGATAAACTATGCTCACTTACGTACTTTTTTAATAATGAAAAGTCTATTATGAATTCAAACTTACATTAAAATTTACTGTATATAATAATTATTTATTAATGTAACGATAGCATGGGTCTTCCTCTCTTTTTTTTGTGAAATGTATTCCATTGATATTTTCGGGAGTCTCTCATCACTCATTCTTTTCACATGTCTAAACCAAATAAGTTTCCTCTGTATTTCCCTCCTAAAACCGTTTCCTTCAATCCCATTAGATCTTTGATCCTCTCATTAGTTATTCTTTATCTATTCGAAATTCTGCACGATCTTTTCAATGCATCCATTTCAACTGTTGTTACTTTTCTCTTCTCTTCCCCGAGTAAAGTCAGCATGTAGTGAAAACGGAATTAAAGAGGAATGGTATACGGATAGAGAGAGATGGAGAGGGTTCCTGGAGGTCGGAAGGCGACGTCAGACGCCATAAACCGAATATGGATAGATAATGGTAGCATAAAGTAATATTTACTGAATATAGAATTAGCAATGTATTAGCAATTCACAGAGATGCATTACAAAATTTAAGAGATCACATATATCAATATTAAGAAAGAAAATTTTATGTAGCAAAGCAAAACTTCAAAGATTTACTTAATGAATTATATATAATTGTTTCTATTTATTAACATTAATAAAACTAGTAAATAGCAAGGATGATAATAGTAACTGAAAACAGTAATTATGTGTTACTCATTAATTCGTAACCCATCCCGTCCCTCGATTGATATCAATTTCAATGAAATAAATTATGTTAAATCTTATTGTGATGTCATGTTAAATTAATCTTACGTTAAATTAACTTTTCATGATCATATTTTTCACATTACCAAATCTCTTTCTATCAGACGGTCATCATTCTCGGGAGTTTTTGTACAAATACTTCCTCAAATTCGGTTTTAAAAGCTTTTTTTTACGAACTTTCAGTCTATCGTTGATTACTGTCTTTGTACTTTGTCTTTGTCTAATGTACTTTGTTAAATAAATATGGAGCAGTCACTGACAGACTCCTGTCTGTGACTGCTCCATATTTATTTAACAGTTGAATGGAGCAGTCATTGACAGACACCAGTCTGTCAATGACTGCTCCATATTTATTTAAGAAAGTACTGTACATTCAGAATCAAATAAGGTTTATTCATTGTTATATAAATTTTGTAACCTTCCATACACCAATGACCCAGAAGTCGCCAGAATTCGTCTTGGTTTACCTGACCTTACCGATCGTCTAAAATATTTTCATTGTGTACTTTGCTACAAATACTTTAATGGATTAATCTTTAATTACTGGCTAGATCTTTATATACCTACTGTTAGAACACGTAATACTTCTTGTTTTTTACCCCTTATTATAGTTTTACACTGTCTCATAGATAATTTTTTTTTTTTTGTATACCCATTCATATGGCTCCAATCAAGCACTTTTTGTATCGTGATTTCACCTTTTATAAGAACAAATGTAAATCTATTTTATGTAATGTGTAATTTAATTTTTACTTCCTTGTGTTGTTACCAGTTTATTTGTTATTGATTTTTGTTTATTTTTTTATTGCGGTTTTTTATTTGGGAAGTTAAAATCGATTATCCTCTGAATTTTCCACTTAATTGTAAATAAATAAATAATAACATTTAAAATTTTCGTGGATATTGTTCTTTTAATTTTCTTGTAAAATTTTAAATTCTTTCGTTTTAATATTATGCACGGGTTCATTTAAATACTTCGTATTGTTCAGGCATATATTGATTCATTTACTGACTAAAAACGCTTGAGACGAAGCAGACTTCTTGAGGGATTATGGATACTTTAGTGGAATGAAAACATCGGTACAAGAAAAAGAAATCGAAAGTCTTTATGGTCTATCTACTACGACACATTAAAGTCTGACACTGGATGTCCATATAAAATCACGACTCGAGTGCGATTGATTCTAAATCTCATCTGCCTATTCTCCAAAGTGCTTATTATTATTAACTTGCTTTCATTATTGGGATGCAATTTGAAAAAAATTGTAGACCAATAAATACCCACTTTCGTCCGTTGTCTGCCTGTTCTTCCTTAATCTCGAAAACGGAGTTATTGATAAATAGATCACCTGCACGACTTTATTGTTAAAGGAAAAACATGATGTACAGGGGCAAGACACTACTAATTTGAGATGGCAACCATTTATTTTAAATTAAGTAAATTTAAAATATGATTAAAATTTGCAACTTGGCATTGTGACGACGTCTCAATAAAATAATTGCTGGTTTAAATGATATTTTCTTGTCTTATTCTCGATAATGTTGTAATAAGTTTTTTGATATATGCTTATAGAGTATGTACAGTAGGCCTACTACTTACAGTTGTTTGAAATTAATATAATTTATAAAAAATTGAAATAAAGTACAAAAATTATGGAGAGAGTCACAAAACAATGCGAAACAATTGCGCAGGCAAAATTTAAACAATTACATAATATAAATTATGTATATTATTTGCCACTGTTAATAGAAACTTAATTTTATAGTTATAATTTACTATAATTATTTACTTGAGTGATTAGTAAAGTAATTAATACTATGTCATATTTATTGATTAATGTTAAAAAGTTATATTAATTCGTGGAAATAATAAGGCACTTTTGGGTCAAAGTCCGAAAGTCAAACAATACAGTTGCAAGTTAGAAAGGGAGTTCCATTACCAAAGAGCAAAAAAGAAAAAGTTATTAGAAAAGAAAAATTTTACTCTTACAATGAATATGTTATAATGCATAAAACATTACAGTAGAGTCGTCTTCTACTGAAGAGAATTATGCGAGGACTCATGTTTTCGTGTATGGCGAATGGTTATGTTGACCCATTCCTAATACTACTGAATCTGACTTTTAAGTTAGCAAACGTAATTGTCCATCTCCTACTGAATGTTACTCAGTGCGGTGAATATCTTAGTTTTCATGTATTTTATCAAATACTCGAAACAGCATAATAAAATTTTGCTCTGTTCAAAAACATCGTAGCCATTATAAGCGCATTTTAACGTTTTTTTGGTTAATTGTAAATAGTCACATAAGTGTATATCATATAGGCAATCATCTGGGTCAACTGGGTTAGAATACCATACATATTTTTGCGGAATTTGGTTTTATGTAGTACCTGCTGATATGCAACCCATGCATAAAACAAGCTGATGTTTGTTGTGCTTATTTTTAAAACTGGCAGAACGGATCATCGTATAATAGCTCGAAATTTTTGTTTGTCGGTTGAATATTTTTGGAAATCCAAATTTGGCGTACGAAAAGCGATTTAGGAAAATTAAATTATTATATAAAGTATTATTTAAAAAATTAGTTGATCAAAAGTATTGATAGAATGTTTGAAAGACCAAGACTGCCTTTGTAGGTCTGTAATTAATTTTAATTTATACATGTGTAAGATATGTATAAATGCTTAACAAGCTAATGTTTCAAGACAGAAAAATTTTCTGCTTCAGAACATTCCGGTTTAGAAAAATAAAATTAATTATTGGTATTAAATAAGATTAATAAAAAGTGAAACAAAAAATTAAACAACAACATGAGATTAAAGTAGCAATTACTTTATGCAACATTATTTCATTTCACGGTCGAAGGAATTGAATTGGATTGGATTGATGAAATAAGACAACGCAACACTTGGGCAATCTGTCAAAAGGATGCTTTTCCGAAAGACTTTCTAATGGGAAACTGTCTTCTATTCTGGTGATAGACATGAAGAAATTCGGAAAACACGTACGTTGCTAGCCCGTTAGATTTTTTTTTACTCTTTTCCCCCTGTGGGCACTAAGAGGGCCTTTTTTAGCAAGCCCATTATGGGTTGTGAGGGACCGTAGCCGATATATCCGGTCGGATCACCCCCGAAAAATTCCAGAGGATTTTTCAACCCATCCGGGTCCTCCAGAGCGGTAGACTACCGCCTTAGCCACTCGGCCGTCCCGTTAAATAAGCTTAAACCAACTACCAGTTTTCATGCTTACCTTTCTAGGGAACTGTGGGCATAATCTGGACAATCGAAAAACTCCAATAATTTTTTTGTGGATTGTCCCATCCCTTACTACTCGCCCTTCAGAATTGTGTGTCTGCGAACTTATATATTGTTTCATTTACAAATAAAATTAAGCACCGTAAAAAAGTAATTTATTCCCTCAATTTTAAAATTTTTATGCGAATAAATCTCACAGTCAAATTACATTTCCAAAACAAAAACAAAAAGCGTTTACTCGTCGTAGAAATTATTGATTAGAGTTCCTCAGAAAAAAATGATATATGGCAAAATGCCAAATAACTGATTTTTATTCATCAATAAATACTGAAAATTCTCTAAAATTTATTTTAATAAATAAATTAAATTATTGTTAAACTTGCTTTTAATGTTTCTAAATAAATGCTGATATTATTTATTATTATTATAATTAATTCCATCCATTATTCATTGATAAAATTTTTGAAAAGAGCAAAAATAATAAATAACAAACAAGAAAATGATATAAATTTCTTCTTAAATTATTTTTTTAAGAAACAATTTTTATAAATTTATATTTTAGAAAATTATAAATGCAAGGATTGTATTTATAAATGTATCTATTAATCATCCAAGAGTTACACTAAATCAATATTTTTTAAATCATTAATAATAAATTTTTAAATGTATTTTATAGTTAAAACACTATTAAATACTCGAGAAAACATTTAAATATATATATATCGACAGTATCTATTAACGCAAGCGCACTTCGTATTTAATCTAAAGCTGCAGACTGGCGATAGTCTGCAGGCTCAATGCTTAAAAATGTGTTCGTTTTGTGATGTTTTTTGCAAAGAATCATAGCACAATCATCGCTAAATTGGTAAATTAATGGTAAATGAAACTTGTTTTTACATAATTAACTATAATTATTTTTAAAAATATATTGTTATTGATAATACTTCTTAAGTATAGACTTTAATCAATGAATGAAAACGTGTCACATTTGATTTTTGACAGGAGATAGTTTTCATCACTATGTATATATTTTAATATAATATAATTATAATAAAATATTACTTTATTATCTATATATTTTAAATTATAAATAAATATTTAACTATTAAAAAATTTAACGTTAATAATTGTTCAAGAGTAGTGAGTGTATTTTAGAGAAATATCATTGTGTCTTGCTGAAAATCGATATTGTATTTTACACTTATTGAACGTTTCTATGTCTTTTTTTTAACCTTAAATACTTTGTTTAATATAAAAAGTAATAATTATTTTATCGATTAGATTATACGAAACTAATTTTTACTCTAGAATGACAGTTATTTATAGGAATCAAGAATTTCTCTTCCATTGTATCGATTTTCTTCTATTCAGGTCATACTCCCAAGCTAATGCGGACAGACAGATCCACTATTATTACTCGATTTTTCATTTATTCATCCTTATAGGTTATATAAAACCTATAACAAGAGATAAACAAAGAATATAAACGTTACACAATACATAATTATTGTTCAATTTTATCCTACTTTAATAAATAAGTAAATTCACAAATTTAGCATTATTTTCTTCTAATTCTGTTAACTCTAAGCTCTCAAAATGTGTTTTATTTTAATTTTATTTAAAAAGTATTTCACTTTTCCACTAAATATAAAAAAATTTAACATTTGTATTTATTTATTGCCACTGTTAATAGAAACTTAATTTTATAATTATAATTTACTATAATTATTTACTTCAGTGATTAGTGAAGTAATTAATACTATGTGATATTTATTGATTAATGTTAAAAAGTTATATTAATTCGTGGAAATAATAAGGCACTTTTGGGTCAAAGTCCGAAAGTCAAACAATACAGTTGCAAGTTAGAAAGGGAGTTCCATTACCAAAGAGCAAAAAAGAAAAAGTTATTAGAAAAGAAAAATTTTACTCTTACAATGAATATGTTATAATGCATAAAACATTACAGTAGAGTCGTCTTCTACTGAAGAGAATTATGCGAGGACTCATGTTTTCGTGTATGGCGAATGGTTATGTTGACCCATTCCTAATACTACTGAATCTGACTTTTAAGTTAGCAAACGTAATTGTCCATCTCCTACTGAATGTTACTCAGTGCGGTGAATATCTTAGTTTTCATGTATTTTATCAAATACTCGAAACAGCATAATAAAATTTTGCTCTGTTCAAAAACATCGTAGCCATTATAAGCGCATTTTAACGTTTTTTTGGTTAATTGTAAATAGTCACATAAGTGTATATCATATAGGCAATCATCTGGGTCAACTGGGTTAGAATACCATACATATTTTTGCGGAATTTGGTTTTATGTAGTACCTGCTGATATGCAACCCATGCATAAAACAAGCTGATGTTTGTTGTGCTTATTTTTAAAACTGGCAGAACGGATCATCGTATAATAGCTCGAAATTTTTGTTTGTCGGTTGAATATTTTTGGAAATCCAAATTTGGCGTATGAAAAGCGATTTAGGAAAATTAAATTATTATATAAAGTATTATTAAAAAAATTAGTTGATCAAAAGTATTGATAGAATGTTTGAAAGACCAAGACTGCCTTTGTAGGTCTGTAATTAATTTTAATTTATACATGTGTAAGATATGTATAAATGCTTAACAAGCTAATGTTTCAAGACAGAAAAATTTTCTGCTTCAGAACATTCCGGTTTAGAAAAATAAAATTAATTATTGGTATTAAATAAGATTAATAAAAAGTGAAACAAAAAATTAAACAACAACATGAGATTAAAGTAGCAATTACTTTATGCAACATTATTTCATTTCACGGTCGAAGGAATTGAATTGGATTGGATTGATGAAATAAGACAACGCAACACTTGGGCAATCTGTCAAAAGGATGCTTTTCCGAAAGACTTTCTAATGGGAAACTGTCTTCTATTCTGGTGATAGACATGAAGAAATTCGGAAAACACGTACGTTGCTAGCCCGTTAGATTTTTTTTTACTCTTTTCCCCCTGTGGGCACTAAGAGGGCCTTTTTTAGCAAGCCCATTATGGGTTGTGAGGGACCGTAGCCGATATATCCGGTCGGATCACCCCCGAAAAATTCCAGAGGATTTTTCAACCCATCCGGGTCCTCCAGAGCGGTAGACTACCGCCTTAGCCACTCGGCCGTCCCGTTAAATAAGCTTAAACCAACTACCAGTTTTCATGCTTACCTTTCTAGGGAACTGTGGGCATAATCTGGACAATCGAAAAACTCCAATAATTTTTTTGTGGATTGTCCCATCCCTTACTACTCGCCCTTCAGAATTGTGTGTCTGCGAACTTATATATTGTTTCATTTACAAATAAAATTAAGCACCGTAAAAAAGTAATTTATTCCCTCAATTTTAAAATTTTTATGCGAATAAATCTCACAGTCAAATTACATTTCCAAAACAAAAACAAAAAGCGTTTACTCGTCGTAGAAATTATTGATTAGAGTTCCTCAGAAAAAAATGATATATGGCAAAATGCCAAATAACTGATTTTTATTCATCAATAAATACTGAAAATTCTCTAAAATTTATTGTGACTGCTCCATATTTATTTAACAGTTGAATGGAGCAGTCATTGACAGACTCCTGTCTGTCAATGACTGCTCCATATTTATTTAAGAAAGTACTGTACATTCAGAATCAAATAAGGTTTATTCATTGTTATATAAATTTTGTAACCTTCCATACACCAATGACCCAGAAGTCGCCAGAATTCGTCTTGGTTTACCTGACCTTACCGATCGTCTAAAATATTTTCATTGTGTACTTTGCTACAAATACTTTAATGGATTAATCTTTAATTACTGGCTAGATCTTTATATACCTACTGTTAGAACACGTAATACTTCTTGTTTTTTACCCCTTATTATAGTTTTACACTGTCTCATAGATAATTTGTGTTTTTTTTTGTATACCCATTTATATGGCTCCAATCAAGCACTTTTTGTATCGTGATTTCACCTTTTATAAGAACAAATGTAAATCTATTTTATGTAATGTGTAATTTAATTTTTACTTCCTTGTGTTGTTACCAGTTTATTTGTTATTGATTTTTGTTTATTTTTTTATTGGGGTTTTTTATTTGGGAAGTTAAAATCGATTATCCTCTGAATTTTCCACTTAATTGTAAATAAATAAATAATAACATTTAAAATTTTCGTGGATATTGTTCTTTTAATTTTCTTGTAAAATTTTAAATTCTTTCGTTTTAATATTATGCAAGGGTTCATTTAAATACTTCGTATTGTTCAGGCATATATTGATTCATTTACTGACTAAAAACGCTTGAGACGAAGCAGACTTCTTGAGGGATTATGGATACTTTAGTGGAATGAAAACATCGGTACAAGAAAAAAAAATCGAAAGTCTTTATGGTCTATCTACTACGACACATTAAAGTCTGACACTGTCAATACTCCAGGAACATAANACTCTAGAATGACAGTTATTTATAGGAATCAAGAATTTCTCTTCCATTGTATCGATTTTCTTCTATTCTGGTCATACTCCCAAGCTAATGCGGACAGACAGATCCACTATTATTACTCGATTTTTCATTTATTCATCCTTATAGGTTATATAAAACCTATAACAAGAGATAAACAAAGAATATAAACGTTACACAATACATAATTATTGTTCAATTTTATCCTACTTTAATAAATAAGTAAATTCACAAATTTAGCATTATTTTCTTCTAATTCTGTTAACTGTAAGCTCTCAAAATGTGTTTTATTTTAATTTTATTTAAAAAGTATTTCACTTTTCCACTAAATATAAAAAAATTTAACATTTGTATTTATTTATTTTTTAATTATTTCATAAATTATGTACAGTTTATTAAAATTTAGGTCATTATAAATTGAATTTTATAATTATGAAATATAAACAAAAATTATTCATTTATCATTAAAACTGTTTTTTTTAACAAATTATTAATTTATAAACATTAATTTATAGAACTATTAACTAATATTATTTCAGTTTTATAGTTATAGTATAAATATTTCTAGATTTTGTATTTTAGACATAAATTATTCACATGCTAATCTATAAATTATTCGCATGCTAATAAATATTGGTTTATTTTAAACTTGTCAAATGACCATTTAGAATTAAATTAGCTGAAAGACACCAGAAGTGATGAAAATGTTACAAAAAATGCCTGTAAATAAAAATACGCTTTGCTTAATAAAGAGATGAAATGACTACAAAGGAGGCAGCGTTGATATAAATTAAGAAAACATGCGCGAATGTCTAGAATATAAATGAAATTCTTTCGAAATTTTCATTTCTAAGCGTAATACAGTACTGTATTTACTATGAATAGACCAAAAATCAACGTAACTTTGCAAAAAGTTTTAATGAAAAGAAGTGATTAAATAATGAAAGCAAATGAAATAACCAATTTATATTTGTTGTAAAACGTTATATTTAATCAGCATTATAAATTGTTGTACACATTTATGACCTTGATATGTTTCTTCCACCGTTCCTTATTGTCATGCAGAATCTAGGTTCGAAGCAGAGCCGGCTTCGTGTGCATTCACAGAACTACTTCTTAGATCAACCCGTGCTTAATTAACGCTTCGTTCTCTGCGTCTTTAAATTCAAAATAACGACATTTATATTTTCATTTAATTCAGTAAACTATGAAGCCAGAAGTGGTTTGAATCCGACAAGAAAAATCATCAATTACTATGTGTATGGATCTTCAGAATTTTGTAATAAAAACCAGTATATCCGGACTATGAAGGTTCCTTGTATTAACAATACCAATTAATCAATTAATTTTTCAATCTTGATAATTATTTATAAAACTATGAACAATTATGAACAATTAGAGGATTGAAGAACTTATGTTAGTAATAATCCTTATTGACTATAAAATTTATTAAGAATAATGATAAATAAATAAATATAACATTTACTATTTGCGTTTTCCCTCTTTCTACCCTACGGGCACTGAGAGCAGGGCCATCGAGAGTTTACATGAGATCTGGGGATAGAGCGGACTCCTTTATCCTCTTAGCTGGACCTTTTATCCATTGTTATTTTGAAGAAATGAAACATGTGAAATGTTTATTTATTAATGAGTAGTTTTAATGATTGTATTTTCTGTTAGTATAAACAACATTATTTTTATAGGGATAGAAATCAGTAAGGACCTATAAGTTCTCTCTGATCTCTGGGGAAAATCCGCAGCTCCCCCCTCTCGACAACCCTGTCCATGAACAGTACGTAAGGTAAGATTATTAGTATTATTATTTTGCTCCACTTATATAACACGAGAAAAGTTACTTCTAACTTATATAAATTTTCATTATAAATTCTTAAATATGATATCGCTTCACTCTTCATGTAGCTTCAGTCTCATGTTATTTATTCTATCATCTTCAGGTACTTTCAAGATTTCAATATGTTTTTGTAATTTCCTTTTTATTTGATTATTTTCTGTCAATACAAATTTAATACTATTTTTTATAGTTTCACAATCTTCCTTGTTATAATGTTCCACTTTTTCCTTTTCTTCCCCTAAAGCTTTATTTTGGAATGGTTAGAAACTAGTAAAATAAAAAAAATGTAATACGAAGTAAATAAATGAAGTTAAAATATATTATCTTAAAATGGAACACGTATTCGGTGTTTTTGAAAAATTTTTTTAAAAAATTAAAAATTCAGTTATTATTTTTGTACTAAATTTTAGCCTACAAGAACTACTGTATAAGGAAAATGATTTATATAAAATATAAAAATAATGAACATAATAATTTAAAGAAAGATAATATAGTTTATTCATTTGCTTGCAGCTGTTTACATAAAAAAAAGTTATATTGGTGAAACCGGAAGAAAATTAAATATAAGATTTAAAGAACATATTTATGCAGTTAAAAATAACTTAATCTCTTCATCAGTAGCACAACATTGTAACAAGGAAGATTGTGAAATTATAAAAAATAGTATTAAATTGGTATAGACAGAAAATGATAAAATGAAAAGAAAATTGCAAAAACATATTAAAATCTTGAAAGTACATGAAGAGGATAGAATAAATAACATGAGACTAAGGCTAAATGAGTGGTGGAGCATTATCATATTTAAGAATTTGAGATCCAGGCAAAACTGATGTTGAGTGACATCGTATTGCGAGTGACAAGAAAAATATAACAATAAACAGTATTTTTAAGTGTTTTAAATATAGGGGAGACCGGGGCAACTTCGGCATGCGGGGCAAGTTTGTCAAGCGCTTTTTTTTAAAAACAAATTAAAAGGAGACTTTGGTTATAGGTTAGGCAATTGAGTTTTATTGGTGGCTTGTTGAGTGTAGTGTTTTTATTGTTCTCCAACAAGCGTAGTTGAATTATATGGAATTGAACGAAATTTTCATTTTCGTTCAATTCCATATAATATTTTTTTTCCATTTATATTGAATTGGCAGGTTTTGTTATAATTCCATGATAACGAAAGTTACTTTTCCTGTTAGAAGGATGTAACTTCAACTTATTCACGTGGCCAGATCGTGGCTTGGCATTCTGTTCTCAGGGTTGTACTTAATGTTTCGAAATCATGAATAGCGGGGTAAGATCGGCAACATAAAGCCACATTAGAAGCAAAGGATAAAAATCAAACAGATGATAAATGAAAACATGTTTGCATTTGTTATTCATGTATATATGTCTTTGAACTTGCATTTCGTTGTAATAATATTAAATGGGTGTTGGATTTGTATTTCTTTGTTTTAATAGTGAATTCCAACTTATACATTGTTAATAACATAATTTTATATACGTGCCTATCTTGCTCCATTACTGTTGCCCCTATACCAGGGGCAACTTTAATAAAAATAATTAAAATAATTACAACTTTACAAAAAGAGAGAAGTTGCCGATCTTGCCCCAATACCCGGGGCAACTTCGTCAATTTCTCTCTTCTTGTAAAGTTGTAATTATTTTAATTATTTTTATTTCCAAACTGATTTTAACCAGTTCTATAGTAAGGTAACATTCCAATAGACAATATGCAAAGCTTTTTTTTCAGTTTACAGCAGTATTTATTACACAAAATTTAAAGCTTAACATGCCGATCTTGCCCCGGTCTCCCCTATATTAAGCGAGGTATTTGTGTAATTTGGTGTTGATGGTTTTATTCTTTTAATAGCAGTGATTTCTGAAATGAATTGAGTGGTGCCTATCCTGATGTAAAGATAATTAAGTAAAAACTAATTTGTAATAAATGGTGCTATTAATTTGAATTTGGAAAGAGGAAAATCTAAAATTTATCAGTTCCAAATAGAATAAAATTCATTATTGAAAACCATTTTATTATTTGGTGCTTATTTAATTTTTTGGTATATTGTAGTTTATTGGTTTTATATTATGTAAACAGTGCACTGTATTTATATATAAAATTTCTTAGTTTGAAAATAATACTTGTGTTATTATGGTCGTGATAAATTTTTGTATTTCGTACTGTATGGATGTTTGTAGGCTGATGAGGAATTTGTGTACCCGAAAGGCATTCTAAAACTTGATTGTGGATAATTAAAGACTATTTTGTAAAAAATTTAGTCAAATTTTGTTCCAGTCGTTCCCTGATGTGATAAGCCCTTCAACTTATTACAGACGTATTTATTGGGATAATCAATTTATACTAAGGAGAAAATATTTGTGAGGAATGATGGAGGAGCAAGCATTTTATATAACAAATATTAGACATAATAGTTTATTTAGTTCTTATTTAAAGTTTGCAAGTATTTTAAACTTATATTTCTAATATAAACATAGAGAAAAATGCTGTAGCATAGAGAAAAACACAATAAGCATAGACGAACCATTTTTGTAAAATTTGTCACGTTACGAGAGAAAGAAAACAGTAACAATGATGACGAAGTGTGAAAATATCAAAGTAAACATCAGAGTGAAAAAATTATTTATGAATTTAAAATTATATAATTTAACGAATTGAATTTCAGAATATATACGATTTAATTCTGTTAAGACATTTTGCTGTATATTTTAAATATTTATGAAATAAATTAGAAAATTCAACATTACACAGTAAATTTATAATTTTAAATAGTTGCGTGTCTTCAATGATTAAGCTTTCAATAAACTATTGATATTTTATAACAACTGATTATCATTTTGGTCATCGATTTCATGTAATCCATTTTCTAAACTTTAAATGTAATTTTGTCTTATAATTTCTATAACGAACTTAATAGATGAATAAATTTAATTTAATAATTATTATCAAAATCTTTTTCTTTAGATATTAAACTAAGCAAAAATAAATATTGACAAATATATAGTCAAATCTCGGACCCATCGCTACTCAAACAGTGGTCCGCGAACACTTTATTACTGGGCCGTGAAGAGATTTTACTTAAAATTTCATAATTTTATATATTAAATTAATAAAACGATTTTAAAAAGTTTTTCAAAATTTTTAAAAAACTTTTTATTTCGTTTTTCTTTGTTATTAATTCGTTCTAAAACTTAAAATAGAAAAAAAGCATTTGAACTCCGTTTTCTCTCTTTAATGTTTTATTTAATTTTACAAAAACACTGGTCCACGAAAGATTGGAATGAAAGAAAACCGGTCCTTGAACACAAAGTTCAATAAACACTGCTCTAAACAACGGCCACTGACGCAAACAAAAAATAAACCAGCAACGAGTTGCTCAACTTTCCCGGCAACATTAAAAATTTTGGTGGCGCCATCTGTTATCATATTTTATTTTAAAATCTTTTTATATTTTTTACTATTATAAAATGGCATAAAGCTTAATTTTCGGGGTAGGAATGAATTTTATAAAAAAGCTAAATGCTAATAACGAGTAAAATCGTCATTAAATCCGACCCTACCGGAAATATGACACGACCCCCTTTAACTTCCCAACCCGTCGATCTTTAACCATCAAAATTTAATACCATCAATCCCTCTTATACATAAACCTCCTTGCAAAATTTCAGAAATTTTCGACAAAAAGCACAGGAGTTTTGAGCTTCACCCAAGGTGAACAAAATCATGCCACATACACAAACCTAAACATACATATCTACACACACACACTATAACGTCTTTAATAAAGAATATTTTTGCATTTTTTAACGTTTATAGATCTCCCGATTCCAAAAATGTAAAAATCTTGAAGTATAATTTTTTGACCGATTGCCTACTTTCTTTCTGTTATATATAACAACCGCGAAAATTAATACAAAATAATCTCCAAACCATTGTTTGGAAATTATTTTGTATTAATTTCAGAAAGAAATGCTCCTGAAACAATTAACGCCGCTTGGCTGTGTCTGCTGTTAGAGATTTAACTGTATTTAAAATCATAAACTCTAAAAAATTTAAATAGATTTTATTTTTAAGCTTATATTCAACTATTACTTAATTCAATGCAAATCGGTTATATATTACTTAAAATATACTTAATACATAAGATAATACTACTAAATATATATTATTATTTTTTATTATTATAAATTACGTATAATCTTAACAACGCGTGTCTTTCCCTCAGTTTATTCACCAAATCTTCGTTACACTTCTTTGATACTTTGAAGATTTAGTAGATAAAAACATTCGTTATAAAAGTACTTGATTGAAAATTAGGAAGAAATTTATAATATTAATATAAAACGCGATTTTGTGTTATTAAATAAATATTATTTAAGACATAACATACATTTATAACCATATGAATGCATATTGTACTTACTTTACATACGAAACTGAGTGATCAAAGAAAATGTGAACTACACACGACTTAGAGGAAAACGAAAAAGTGATATACTTTACTATTCTTGTATAAAAATTGTTTTTGACCTGAATGTTAATAACCTAAGGCAAAGTCTAGTATTTATGTACGTATTTCTCCGTTATCACGACAAGCAAATCAGTTTTCCTTCTATAGGCCTATATTGAGAGTTAAATTTTAATCGATACGCTATAATAAAATAATCTTATAATCTAAAAGGAAATGAAAGTAAAAACTTATATAGTACTATAAATTTTTTAACTTTATACTAAAAGAAATGTTTATTTCCTGTCAATCTATCGCTCGTATAAACCAGGCGTAAACAACTTTCCTATAGTAAATTTTCAAATGACAATATTTTAATATGAGATCGGGCTAAACAGTGCTTTATGTAAATTCTAGATAAATGAAATTCTACATTTGTAAAGGATACGTGAATACTACCGATAACTAATCTTTAATATTTCTTATAGCGTGATTACTTGCACTGAATATTTGGAATTATCTTAAATAGTAAATAATTCTGAAGTATATAGGAGCTATACAGCCTTCTAAATTATTTTCAGTTTAGTTATTGTAAAATTTCTCATATTAAAATAATAGAAAGGGTGAAATAAATGCAGAAATAAACTAAATAAGCTGTAGCGTAGAGAGCCGCGAAAAGCCTCGCTCTATCCTTAAAAGAATGTATTAATTATTTAATGAAGACTTTCGGGCTTATATATCAGAGCTTAGGACAGCTCTGGTATTAATTTATTTAAAAACTTTCTAAATTATAAATAAAACTAGTTTTTTCGGTGTAACATGAACATTATTAAATTAAAATAGAATTATCTTAGATCAAATTCCATTAAAAATTGTAGCTAAAATAATTAACGCAATTCTTACAAATAAACTAAGTTAATTGCTAGTTACAAATTTTGAATAAATCAGCTTTTAGTTTATAATTTGAATTTTTAATGAATTAAAATATACAAGTCCAGAGGAAATACTAAATTAGAATAAAAGTATCTTTACAGTTAGTTACCCTTTCATACTTTGTGTAGTCCTGAGGGGCAAAAGCGGGGTCAGCTTTTATTTTGAGGCTCTTGTCCTCTTCGATATAATGGAAATTATTTACACTTTATTCTGTTACATCTTGTTATTTTCTATGGGGTTGACAATGATATTTCTATAAGCAACAAAGTCGTTAACACTAAAATTTTCTAAAAATACATATTAGGTCATTAGAATTCAAGTTTATAAAATACCTGATTTTAGTTATTGTAGGTTATTAAGCCATTATAAGATAAAACGTGGTACGTTATATTTATTCTGTCAAAAGAAAGTTTACAAAAATTGTTTGGTAAAGTCAATTAAAATATGAACTACTATAAAAAATTTTTGAATACTTTATAAATTACAATTTTTAGCTTTCCCTTTATTTGAATAAAGATTTTACAGTTTATATATATTTTTATAAATTTTGAAAGCTGCAATATAATAATTAAATAAACAGTAGGTACTCGATATAACGAACTAATGGAGAAAATTCACTACTACCGAAAATGCGTTAAATCGAATGTGTTTTAAAAGCATATATTAATAACGAATTTACAATGTACAATACATAATGCATAAAAATGTTATTATATTCTACAATACATTGAATAATTTATTGACCCTTCTTTTAGCGTGATTCTCCGCGTTTAGGGTAGATATTTTTTGTCGATTAAATCGGAAGTCCATTAAATCGAGGTCCGTTAAACCGAGGAACTACTGTATTAATTTTATTAAATAATTTCAAGGTAATGTTAGGAATGTAATAAGAAATTATGAATATTTCTTTCACTATTCTATTCTATGTTAATTAATATTTGTTTTAAATTCATTCTAGTCTTTTTTTATAAGTATAATTATACACTTGTTTTCAAACGTATATTCCCCTTGGCAATCAAATTACAAGTTTTTAAGCTTTATGAAGGAACTAAATTATTTTTATTGTTGTTAAATATAAGTATTAAAGGCAATTGAAAACATTGAGTGGGTGCATCGATGTTAAAAACATATTTTTATTTACATTTTAATTATTTAAATTTAGTAACCAACAAATGAAGATTTCCCGGTGAGATAAATAATAAAAATTATGTCCTACGTTTTGTGACGTAACACAAGTCAAGGTGTTCGATGAATGATGGAATTACCTGTTTAATGAAAAGCCCGTTTTTAATACAACACGTGAAATTTATCTTATTACTTTCGCGGCTGTATATATAACAGAGGGAAAGTATGGCGATCGGCCAAAAATTGACACGCTTAAGATTTTTACATTTTTGGACTTAGGATACCCTGAAACGTCGAGAAATGCAAAAATAATTCGGGGATAATTTCTTTATATATAGATGTGTTTCTTTTAACTCCTTTTTTTCTTTGTAGGCACTAAGAGGGCCTCTTTTAGCAAGCCAATTATGGGTTCGGCCAGGCCAACAATGGGGTGGTCGTGTGGTGAGGGACGGGGGCCGACATATCCGGTCGGATCAACCCCGAAAAATTCCTGGGGATCTTTCGACCCCTCCGGATCCGATCCCGGGTTTCCCAGAGCGATCAAGGATGCCACGTTGACCGCTCGGCCATCCCGCCTAAGGTCGAGGGAATAGGGAGATAAAGGGAGTCGTGTCATATCTCGAGTAGGATCAGATTTAATGACGATTTTTACTCGTTATTAGCATTTACAACTTTTTATAAAACCCATTCCTACCCTCAAAATTAAGCTTTTTGCCAATTTATAATAGTTAATGATATAAAAAGTTTTTAAAATAAAATATGATAACAGATTGCACCACCAAAATTTTAAATGTTGCCGGGAAAGTTGAGCAATACGTTACTGACTTATTTTTTTTTTATAGGAACTTAATATATTATTTTTTATTTAGAAATGTATTTGGCATATTCCTTTTTTAACATTTTTTCGAAAACAATTTAGTTGATCCGAGGTAAACATTCATATAATTTAAAATAAACATGTCTAAAATTAACTTAAGGTATATATATTGAAAAAAATTCAAATATGTGGAAATTATTGACATGTGCGGTGTCTGTCTGGCATTTTATTTACTGATCTACTTTGAAATATTAATTCTAGATGACTACAGTTGAAAATTGCAATCCTATAGTTTACATTTTCATACTTCTTAATTATAGTTTATAGTGAATTCATTAAAATTCAGAAGTATAATTCAAAATATGGAACCAGTTCTACCACTTTCGCATTTCCAAATTGGCAATATGTCTATAAATGTACAAATTATTTACTATTATTTTAGAATTATAATTTTGAAATATTTTCTTATGTATTTAAATTATTTTCTTTTTATAATTGCTAAAACTGTTGATTACTAACATAATCAACAGTTTTAGCAATTATAAAAAGAAAATAATATATAGTCGAACTCGTTAACAACGACCACCTCTAAACAGCGGTCATGTTTTTTTACATTTTTTTTAACGAAAAAGCATACAAAATTATATCCAAACAACATCTGTTTTTTATTTACCCATCTTACATGCTACCTTGAATTATAATTTCTATTTTTAATTTAGTTTAATAAATATATAACGAGTAATTCTAGTTACATATTTACATTTAAGTCAAGTATTTCTCCTGGAAAAACATGAATCAATACAATGTATAAAATTTTAAAACTCAGTATTAGTCAACTTTTGGTCCTAAAAATAAATGACCAAACCTCATTAGGCAATAATTATTACCAATGATTTATTTATAAATTAAATGTAAGCTTATAAATGATAATATATAATTTATACGTACAGTTATTGAGTTTTTATACACGTAATAATTTTTTAAATTCTAATTTCAAGCTAAGTTATGAGTAAAGAAATAAAGCATGAATAGAAGTACCAGAATCGAACAAGAAAGTATACACTTTTACGTCAATTTGACGTCACTCTTTCATTGTAAATCAGTGATGATGAAACTCTAGTAATTTGTTTTAAGGAAAAGTGATATTTTATTTTTTATGGAGTTTTAGGTGAATATATTATCAAATACAAGTCAAAAAAATTGACTCGTGGCCATAAAAAACCAGTCGCTGATCTAAAATCTTGAGTTGACTCAAAAAGAAAAAAAAATTTAGTAAAATGGTAAATTTACTATTGATGCAAAACAGAAACTTTCCCGTTTTTCTGGAAAATATATATTTAAAATCATATTTATAAATTTTCTTTGAAATAAGGATTATGAAAGCCATTTGGAAATGCTAACTATTCAAAATATTGTTATTTGAAATAAAGACAAATAATAATAACTAAAAATTGATTTAAATAACATATTTGTTATTTGAAATATATTATTACATAATGGAAAATCTTCTATTTAAAAAGACCACTTTTTTAGAAATAAGTTTTTCCATTATTCAATATTTTCTGAAGTATATTACTTGATCTGATGTACTTCAGAAAATAACACTTGATATAATTTATCTGTCTTTCATCATTACTTCACTATGCCAAAAAACATATAACTTTTAATAATTAAATAAATGACAAATTTTCAAATATATAGGCCTACGTTGTTATAATTAGAATTTTTAAGTGTATGTATATATATATATATATCTTTTATATTAGGCTATACTGTATATATGTGTGTGTTTACATACCCATGCACAAAAACATTTCACAGCTATATTCGATATTAAATATATATAATATCCTTATACATAATATATTAAATATTATATATAAAACAAGTAAAACGGCAAGGCCGTAATTGGGGCAAGAATATGTCTCGGAGACTCGCTACTAAGCGGAATCACTTTGACGCTCAAGGCGGGTCTCGTTCTCATTCTCCAATCTTCTTTGGTATCGCTGCTTTTGGGCGCGATCGTTCAAACTTCGCCGGCCACGACCACGATGCATTTTCGATGAAATTAATCTATCCAATTTCGAAATTTCTCTCCGTTGTGTGTCGGCCCGGGTTAAAGTTTTGTCGATGCCTAACGGAAATTTCCTGTTTTTGAAAAAATAATCGTGGTTATTGTATCGTCCGAAATTATTTTTTTATTTTGCGCAAACAATATACAGTTTAACCCGATTATAACGTCATCGGATATAACAACAACCCTAATATAACGTCAAATTTTTATCAGTTCCACGATTTTACTATACTAGATAATGTTAAAAAACCTACTTGTAACGACATAAAACCCTGTTTTAATGTCATATTTGAAGTACTCCTAAATTTACAAAACTAAATTACAAATTTTATTTAACAAAGAAAATACTACGTGTTCAGTCCTAGGGTCAGAGTCCACTTCCTGGAACGACTGTGAGCGGTACTTTCACCACCTGATTTCGGTGTGCCTGTTTGTAGAGAGAGTCTTCATTTTGTATTTTATTTTGACTCGGTTCTCGGTCCCCCGAGCACCTACAAGTCTGGTTTCTTTATGCGCGCATGATTTGGGCACCTAATACTCTGTGCCAAATTGCAACTCCTGATAAGTACTCCTTCATAACTCTAAGCCAGTGTTTCTCAACGATTGCGATATCGCTCCCACGTGGGCGTTTTTCCATGTTGAGGGGGCGATTAGTAACAATTTATATTTTGGGGAGCGAAAAACAATTTTCTGGGCGATATAGTAAAACATTATATTAAGAATAATTAGATAATTTATTCGTTATATCGTACAATAATTAAACAAATGACATTATACTAGTCACTACTCTATCTAATGCAGTACGAATTTGGCGTTAGCCTTGGCTCTCGGCATCGGAATTTTGAAGTAAAGGGGGCGGTACTACGTAACAATTTTATTGAAGGGGACGATACTACGTTGAAGGGGGCGACGATTCGTTACAGGTTGAGAAACACTGCTCTAAGCTCACAGCAGGCAGTATGATTTTATATTTAATATTTCTTATTAACTATTTACATTTTTTGAACTAGGGGAAATACGGACAAAATGACATACGGTTTTATTTTAGGTTTATAACTCTTTATTGGTAAATTAAATCACTGTCATATTCTACACCAATTATCTTTGGTTCTTTAGCTATGAAATATACTAAACATTTACAATATTAAAATAATAGAAAAAAAAATATTGTTAGTTTAATTAAGATTATCCAAAATCCATTTTGTCCATAGTATATGGACAAAATGGATTTTGTCTCAATTAAACTAACGCAATGACAAAATTAAACTAACGCAATGGATAATCTCAATTAAACTAACGCAATGACAAAATGAAATACACGTAAAGACTATAAAATTACTGACAAAATTCACAAATGAAACTCTTGGTTCTTTTAGAAACGTCAGCACAAGAAGCATGAGCCCAACAGAAACAATTTAAGCACCGTAACCAGTCTTCTCCAGGCTTAGATCGGGAAAAAAAATCATCGCAATACATGCGTGGACAGTCTTCTTCATCATCATGAGCGTTATCAGGAAAATTTTCTTCTTCAAGTAACTTTTTAGTAATATTTCGTTTCCTTTTCTCTGGCGGAGCTTTGGACACATTTTTTTTATTTAATTGCCTTCATATTAGGAGTAGAAGTTAAAACTAAAGAGGTTTGTCGAGTCACGTGATTAGTTGTAAGTTTTTTGTTATGTGAAAGATAATAAGTTTGTAAATAATATGTAAGAAAGGAAATAAAGTTTTATACTAAAATTTCTTTTAAACAATAATGAAAGACTTTGTTTGGAAGACATTTTTGATAATTAATAAAACGTTAAACGATTAAGGTAAGTTCCTTGACTAAGCTCTTATGGACTAAATGACAGGTAGGCCTATGTCATTATGTCCGTTGTCTATGTATGTCGTTTTGTCCATATAACGTTATAAAAAAAACAAAATTATAAAATAAATACAAAGATGTTATTTTTAATGGAAAAAGTTATTTAAGTGCAACAACAAATTCTTGAGGGTTGAAATAAATGTTACACAAATAGATAAAATAGTGAAAAAATTACCATCTATACAAAAAACTTGTTGCAAGGAAAAAAACTTATAACGTATCATTTTTTGTTGTCGGCCATGATACCCGGGCGAATGAGAGGAGTGCGTTCACATTTTGACAGGTTAGTAAGAGCCGCTCGGATAACGTGGTGTCATGGTCAGTTGCTAGCTTGAGACCGAATTATGTTGCCTATGTCATTTTGTACCTATATGTCATTTTGTACGTATTTCCCCTATATTCTTATTAACTATTTCACTCAATAAAAATTTATTATTTTATAATCTTTCAACGACTAATTTAATTTTTATTCAAGTTTTCAAGGTTAGGTTTGACGGAATACAGCAACACAATGCATAGGCGATCTGACAAGAGAGTATGTTCTGTGCAAAACTTCCTCTCGTACGATGTTATAAACGTGAAGAGAACTCAGAAAACTCCACACGTCCACCGCTAATGAGAGCTAACCCACGAATAATCTGTGTTCACTACGTAAACTGTAAACCCGAAATTACTTGTGTTCAGTGAATTAAACAACTCAGCCACTAGTGGACCAAGTTTCGCAGGTACTGTATTTCAAATGATGACTTAATTTAATACAAATTTTATTTACCTATATCTAAAATAGCAGTGATTTTGCTAGTAATTGTTTAAGCTTAACTCTGAACACTTATATACCAAAATAATTTTCAGATTTTAAATTTTAAATTATAAAATTTGAAACTTGAAATGTTTAAATTAAAATTAATTGTTTACTTTGAATTTCGGTATAACTTTTATTCCGTTAATTTTTATTATATTTTATTTAATCTCAATTAAGAATTTTGTTTAGAGTTTCTTTTTGTTACAATTATAAGTAATATAGTCTATTTATAATGTAGTCAAATTAAAGATCTTGGGCAAGAACATGTTAACTCATTTTTTTTTTTTTTTCAAATTTCTCTGGGAATTACCTCAAAGTTCCAAATTTTCTCTGTATTTTAGGACAGACGACAAGTGACTAATGATATTAGAGGTTATCAGAAGTTATGGGTCATGAGTATGGAAATTATATCTGACCTATGTTTATAATAATTCATAGAAATTGAATTGACGTGTTCTTGCCCTCAAGACCTTTAATTATAGCGTCATTAAATTATTTATTAATTGTAAATCTATTTAATTAATGTTTAATATACTTCTTATAGTAAAAATATATTTAATAATAAACAATTAACTATGATCAATCACATTGAATAATAGTTAAATGATTTTTCTGGTGTGTGTAATTGTGTGAATGAAGGCCAGCTTTTGTAGTATCACTTTTACTTATTAAATAATTTACTTAAAATTTTCCTCTCTCTTTTAGACAAATATGAAATGATTTGAACCTCTTTAATTAATTACAATATGTGGCATATTTATTGTGCGAATCAATGATACTCCTATTATTAACATATTATTAAAATAAAAAATAATGTTAAGAAAGAAATAAAAATGAGGAATTTATAAATAAAAAGAAAAAAATTACTATTTAGAATTTTAATATTTAATTTTGTTTCTTAATTAACGTAGACATATAATCTTTCATATAGTAATTCTGTAAAACCATAATTATATGACTTCATAGAGCCCTTTATATGACTTTAGAAATTGTATTTAAATTAATAATTACAAATAAGTGTTAGTTATTTTAATAAAAAATCAAATATTCTGTGATTTTAATTTTTTAATTAAGCAATTAAGTCAATTGTCGAGGCAAAAGATCGAACACTAAAACAAGGAAATGAACCTTGAAAAAACTAGTTTATAGCGAGAAAAAGTTCCAGTGGTTTTAATTTGTTTCGTTACGTATTTTAACAGGAAATTATTAAGAAATTTCGTTTTCGTTGCATAAAAATGCCTAAAATATGTGGTAATTTTTAAAATTCCTGTTAACTATATCATAAATTATAAAAATTCACGAGACTGAAATTATTTCTTATTTGAGAATAAAGCTTCAAAAGCATAACAAGAGATATAAAGAAACGTAAGTTATGCAGTTATTATTTATTACATTACTGTAATTATTATATAGAAATTATCAGAGTATTAATAAAATCACTATAGTTATATTGTATATAATTTATTAAATTTCTAGAATGTTAAAACTTTTTAATTATATGATAAAAATTTGAAAAGACGTTTATATTTTTTTTATTATTGATTGAAATAATAGTTATTTAATTAAAACTTTTTAAATATAAAGTGATTTGTTTGCAAAACAAGAAAAACTATTAACCAGTGAAACATAAACAGTAGGAATAAATCTGTGTTAAGTATCTAGGAAACTTTAATCCAGTAAAGAAGCGTTGACCTATACTATATACTGTACTGTATATATAATATTTCAAGGATATTTTACCTCATTATATATCATTAGACTCATATATGATTAGTATTCTAAACAAAACGAAAATTTTTAAAATAATCATATTCGTTTTGGAATGAATTAATGTTTCTTCGTTTATATATATTGTGATTCTCAATAATGTATTAAAGTAAATTATGAGCACATGGGATTGTGCCTCAAATCTCGTGTTTTGTTATCCGAATTTTTGCTTTATTTGTCTTTTATGTGTTACATTATGTTTTTAATTATAATAATATATTATTTTTGGAAATTTCTCTATGCGTTATAGCCTATAACAACTTTTTAAATTACATTTTACTTTAATTACATTTTAAATTACATTTAACTTCTTAAAAAATTTTGTAAATTTTTAGTGCTATTTAATAAGCTATTTTCTTATTTTTAATAGATGTGATGAGCATAAATTTTATGTAAAATATTCGTATCTTAATATTTGTCTGATAACACCGATGAAAAATAAAGCTAAAAGGACTTTTGCACGACTTTCCTGGCACTCGAACAGGAGTTTAGGGGACCAGGATCAAAGTCCTGGTCCCCTAACCTTACTTACAAATTCTAAAAGTTAGAAGACAAAGGCAAAAGCCTTATTTTTTTGGGGGGAGGTTAGTTTTGTATGTTCAGTGTTCCGTTGTTGTTCGAATAATAATAATAATAGAGTAACAAAAACTTGTCGGGTTTATTTCATTAATTATTATACTCGAACGAGCAACTATTTATTGTGGCATAGTTACAATGCCGGGCTGCAATTTTTAATTTATTTAATTTTAAATATATGCTCTTCACCTCTAAGTAGTAGTGTCTTGCTCCTGTACATCATACTTTTCCTGTTAGCAGTTGAGGCATGCCGATCATCAATGTAATTCCAAGTATGGAAAATTTTTTAATTCTGGTCGAAACCGGAAGTTTATATATAATCAATCGGGCCCCTGATTAACTATATATAATCTTTCCATATTTCCTCTCGGTCTTTATTTATCTAACTCCGTTCTCGAGATCTAGGTAAGACAGACGGACGAACGACAGTGGGAATTTATAGTTCTACAATTTTTTCAAATTGCAGTCCAATAATAGTCACACTTAATTCCCAAATAATAAACATAATAATTGCGTCTTATAAACAGTGCAGCCGCAAGATGAAAAAGTTATAGACAGCGCGCTATTTATTTGAATAACCACGTTAATTATGGTATCCCTTGATTAACGCGGTTAATTAATTCTTCGATCTTACCCCGTGTGTCAAAATCGCGTTTATCAAAATAAGGTATGTATGTTAATTAAAGATAGTTGGTAAAACTGCGTAAATTAAATCTTCTGCTGCATATATAAAAATATTGCCGCAATTAATTTTGCGCATTAATGAAATCCCGCGTTAAGCAAGGGATGACTGTAAACAGGGTGATCTCCCGGCCAATTATTTTAAGAACTAATAGAACAATCATTCAGACGTTTTGCCAAAGCATATTCTATCGGGCGTGCGCTAAATGATAACGAATTTCCGCTTTCTCCCGCCCTTCTATCGGAAAAGGCTTTTGTAATCTCAGTCCCTCAAAATGGGCAACATTGTCAAATAGAAAGTTGTATGATATGAAAAACACGTATTGTTACCATTTAGTGCATTCTGAATTAATGATATGCACGTGCTTATGATTTAATTTAATAGAAAATATCAAATGCCGTTAACTGAAAAAGTGCTAACCTAATCACCATAACACCATAACCTAAATCCGATCGCATATTAAACAATTCCATGGCAACGACTGTATCACGCTGTAAGTAGCAGTTCTCGTCCGATCACCCAAGTGAAGCAGCGTCGGACCGGAATACATTGCCTATTAACAGTGCCAGCCCGAGGCAAGTTTTAGGATGGAGCGAGATCCTATTATGGCGACCCCCTTGGTGGCCCCTAATTTATACCCTTTACTTTTATTTAACACTGAGGCGCCACCTAAAACTTAGCGCCTGGGGCGGCTGCTCCGCTCGCCCTATGGTAGGGCCGGCTCTGCCTATTAGCGCTTTCTGAACGAAAAGAGATCTATGACTTATATCTTATACTGTAACTAGCAGCCCTTTACGCGTTGTTGTGGCTCAAAATGTATCTATTATAAATGTATAACACTTCCCCCGTGGGGGGAAATTTTTCAAAAAATTTCTTCTTAGTGTACATTCTCTTGACGTACCCTATTAAAACGCAATCAAAAACGCAAAAACCCACATCTAAAATAATATAATAGAAGCCAAGTTCTTCACGGTAAGCCTTAATGCTGTCTCTCTCCCCAGCGGGGGAATATCGAAAAATCCCTTCTTAGTGTACATTCTGTTAACGTACCCTATTAAAATGCAATCAAAAACGCAAAAAACCGCATCTAAAATAGTATAAATAGAAGCAGAGTTCTTTACCGTAAAGCTTAGTTCACACTGAGCGAATAGCGAAAGCGAATGTGAAAAGCGAAAAGCGATTTTTATTCGCATAGCGAAATTGACCCTACAACCAAAAACGAAAAGCGATTGCGAATTTTAAATAGCCAATCATTTGCAAGCAAGTGAAAACGTCATATCGAAAAACAAAATGGCCACTTCCGATATTCCGTCGTTAACCACATTTGTTTATTTATTGAGAAAGAAAAATAAGTCAAAAAGAAAACGATGCTGGGTGAGAGAAATATTAAAATCCGTTATTACAACATGTAATCTATTGCGTGAGAAAGTTTCTGTAGCCATCTTGAAAACAACAAGAACCACGTGACAACTAGCGGGAATACGATTGGTGCGAAATTTTTTCGCTGGCGAAAAAGCTCGACAGTTCCGAACTTCGAAGCGATTCGCGAAATGGTAAAATTCGCCGGAAACGACGTCATGTCTGACGTGTTATTCGCTCTGTTTTTCGCTTTCGCTAGCGAATCGCGT
>NW_019385075.1:342815-361298 GCF_000671375.1 Centruroides sculpturatus
GTCATAATCTCGAAAACATCTTCCTTTACTTCACCTTTCAAGAGATGATCATTTAAGCTCAGTCCAGAAGTTGTGGGAGCAGATGCGTTGAAGACTACCCTTAACTTTGTAGTGGTTTTGTCTGGTCTAAACACACCATGATGCGGAAGGTAATAACATATGGGGTTTGCTACCTGATCACCAGAATGCTCTTGCACCTTTTCCATATGATCCAAATCCAAATACTCCTTCATGAAATTCTGATATAACTCCTTTAACTGATTGTTCCTTGATAGTCTCTTCCATAACTGATTCAATCTCCTCAATGCTAATTTCCTTGACTCTCCCAAGTTTTGTATGTCCTTGGTTGCCATCTGCACAATATATCTCCCGTCCTCATTACGTCTGTGAGTTCTTTGATAATGATCTTCGCAATACTCCTCTTCTTTACTCATCAAACTTGGAGCCTCTGTTAGAGTCTCTATTTGCCAGAACCTTTGTAAACACTTATCGACTGACTCTGGCTCTGATATTAGTCCACAATATTGATCTTGATTATTAGATTCTGTAGATCCAGTTGCGATGTATCCAAAAACTGTGTTACGAAATGTTAGGTTATTATTGCACGATGGACGAATTTGATCGTTCTTAACTATTTCAAAGAATGCTTCAGCTCCAATAAGCATGTCAATCTTGCCTGGTGTAGCAAATCTTGGATCAGCTAACTGACATGGAATTTCTGTTTTGCTAATGTGTAGAGAGGAAACAGGAAGTAAATCCGTGATCCTTGGCACCACCAAGAACTCTAGCTTCTTAGAAAAAGATCCATTGCCGTTTATTATTGTGGCAATCAGCCTAAACTTGACCGAGGTTTTATTTCCACTTATACTGGAGACTGTGAGATCGATTCTTTCTTGCGGGGTACCCAGACGACTTGCGAAATCTCTAGTAACGATATTTGACATACTGCCCGAGTCCAATACTGCGCGCGCTTGAATGCTGGCTCCGGTAGTATGATTTAAAACCCAAACCATGGCTGTCGAGAGAATTACTGTCTTATTTCCATTGTCAATGCATGACAGTGAGTGAGGTATACCTTCACGAAACTCTATTGCGTCGGGATTAAGGTCCTGCTTGATTGGAGTCGGTTTGCTGTCGACCACTGGCACATTTGAACCAATCATAGCTTGTTTCTCTCGATGCAGTAATGTATTATGTCGCTTTCGGCATATCTTACAGCAGCTCTTAGAGTTGCAACTGGATAACTTATGCCGATCACTTAAGCAATTGAAACAGAGGTTGTTTTTGGCCACCACATCGTTTCTTTGGGAGGCTTCAAGCCGTAAAAAGGAATCACAAGTGTAAACAGGATGATTTTGCTTACATAAAATACAATGAGACATAGAATTGTTACATTTCACAAACAAGCTTTTCGGTTTAACTCTATCTTGACTACACCTTGGTTTCACGAACGTGGTCTTATTAATGTTTTCTAAAATCTGAGAACGCTTTTCCAAAAATGAAATCAAATTATCTAGTTTAGGAACGTCATTCGAACTGATACTGAACTCATACTGTTTTAGAGTCTCCTTATCCAGCTTCTGAAGTACGATATTTAAAATTAAGATATCAGAAAGCTCATTCCTTTCATATCCTAGGACTTTTAGTGCTCGCATATTTCTATTGATGCTATCAATTAAACTCCTCAAACCCCTTGCTGACTCATAAGGTAATTTTACAGAGTCCAGAATCGCATTAACATGGGTTTCTACTATTAATTTCTTATTTTCGTACCTTTCTTGTAGCGCTTGAAACAATGAAGCAAACGAATCGTTTAACGTTTCTAAACTCTTAGCTTCCCCTACGAGAGCAGCCTTCAAATAATGTAGTTTTTGTTCTGCCGACAGTTGCTCGTTTGACGAAATGATATTATCAAATTGCATTTTAAAGTTACTCCATTCTTCATATTTTCCAGAGAATTTCGGTAGAGGAATCTCCGGCAACTTAATATTAGCGGAATTATTTCGAACTACGGGGCCCTGAGTCACCGTGACCACGGACGAATCTGCTTCTAATCGTTTAATACGAGACTGGATCTTAAATTTACAACTTATAATTTTGTCCTCATATTCTTCACTATTGACTATCTCAGTGTCATAATCAGTTGGGCTAGTAATGAAACCCTCAATCTCCCCGTTTAAGGTTCTCAATGACTCTTCCTTTCGACTCAACTGATCCAGTATTTCTAGATGAGTTTCTGTCTCTCTATCGTCGCTTTCAATTAAACTATCGATTTTACTAATTAATTTCGTCACACTAGCTCTTATCGAAGCGCGCTTTTTCTTTAATTTCTCGAGTTGATCCATTTTAAACTGTCTACCACGTATAACGGACAGGTAAATTCCTCCTACCTTGGATAGGTGACTTAATGAAGTTTGACCCAATCTTATTTGCTTGCGAAGTTGTCTCTCTTTTCTTCTTGATCCGCCTCGACGGACCAGATGTTTGTCGATCTTTAATGGACTGTAAAAATATGAAAGTACTGCGGTTTTGCAAAAAATAACGTTTAATGCGGAATGAAACACTGGTACAAAATGGCTGCTACAAATGACCGTTACAGAACTACTCTCGTTCACAAATTTTTTAAATAATTTTTTTTTTATGACAAAAATACGGTGGCGCTTGAGGGGCTAACACTATATTTAAATAGGTCAGGGAGCCACATTCATTAAAAATATCCAAATACCACTTATTACATTTATAGTTAGCAGCTCAAACATTATAAACAATAAATTAATTTCATTATTTGGTGTGGCCATAAAATCTGAAAACAGATGATAATTAAACGTATTATATTAACTTAAAACAGTTACTTATATTAGGGCTTATCACACAAATTTCTTAGATTTAATATATAGTTAAGTTACAAAAAATTGTACAATGATTTAAACCAATATGTACAAAATACGTTAAATACACCCAATGTGCATTTCGGACTTTTTGTTGTAGACGGTATCTACTGTAAAATATTTCTGTAAACATTACTGAGAAGAGATCGACAAAAAGTTGGATCCGAAATGCATTTAAATAAAACATATGAAAATTAAAATTGCTTCAGGGTAATTCTTGAATTCTGTTGAACAGTGAGATTAGAGGGACATAACAACTTTTGTTTATTAGTCCACAAACCCCTTTTAGGTGGTTAGATAAATAACAGATTAAGCCGACTAATATTGTTAAATTTATCTAATTAAGAAAAATTTTTTAAATAAATTAGTTTTGTCAATATTGACCGAAGCTTTTTATTTTATTGTTACTCCATTGTGGGAATCCGGGGTTAAGACAAAGTTGTCTGTCACCCGTGTTCGGCGTCAGATCCGAAAGATCTGCCCACAGTGTAACTAGATGGGATTATAGTAATATTTTATTTGTGAACAGGAAGTTCTTGTGATCTTCCTATTGATTTTTCCTGACACCAGCCTAATTAGAGCTGACACGCGAAATAAAAATTTTGTACTTTTCCGAGAGGGAGGTATCGTAGATTCGCGATAAGACTTCGGCTGATATTTGAGATCAAGAACGAGACCATTTTAACGAAATAAAAATAAAGTTTAATGAAAACAACATAGAATAAAATACAAATATACGATCCTACATAAAGAAGTTCTAAAGTCCCTATCTGGACTCGAGAGAGAGAGAGAGAGAGAGAGAGAGTTTATACATCAGTAAAATTCTTTTGGCTATTAAGCAAAAGAGAATTATAAATTTTAATGCTTTTTATATTCTCAATTGGGCAAAAAGCACAAGATTCAGTAAAAACAATTTTGAAACCTCAATCAGCAAAATTATTTATTAATGTAACATTATTTCCAGGATTATGGTGGATAATAATCACAAAAATTATCAGAAAATAGAAAATGCAGTCTTAAAATGAAGTATAATAGTGAAATTTAACAATTGGTATGGAGTATAACTTTCTTTGAGTACAAAAATTACATTCTATGGGTTCAAGTCAACTACTGGTTAACCCACTCACGGCACACTAAATATAGCATAATGGCAACAGTGGTTGACCGTTTAAATCTGTTTTGGGCTTTGATATTTTTTATTTCATTACCCAGTACCACAAAAAGCAAAATTCATATATGAAAATAAAGTTTGTTCTATACTTGTAGCGAAAACAAAACTCAAATACGGACAATTTGTAAGTGAACTGGGATGATGAAAATGCTTGATAGAGGTTAAATGTTGTGTGAACGGAAGGAACAACTATTTTTTCCTTTTTATTATTTACAAAACTGAATATCTGAAAACAGTTTAAATATAAACCGATACATTAAATATAAAAAAAATTAAAATTTAATTAACATTATTGCAGAACATTAATATAATANATTGACCCTACAACCAAAAACGAAAAGCGATTGCGAATTTTAAATAGCCAATCATTTGCAAGCAAGTGAAAACGTCATATCGAAAAACAAAATGGCCACTTCCGATATTCCGTCGTTAACCACATTTGTTTATTTATTGAGAAAGAAAAATAAGTCAAAAAGAAAACGATGCTGGGTGAGAGAAATATTAAAATCCGTTATTACAACATGTAATCTATTGCGTGAGAAAGTTTCTGTAGCCATCTTGAAAACAACAAGAACCACGTGACAACTAGCGGGAATACGATTGGTGCGAAATTTTTTCGCTGGCGAAAAAGCTCCACAGTTCCGAACTTCGAAGCGATTCGTGAAATGGTAAAATTCGCCGGAAACGACATGTCTGACGTGTTATTCGCTCTGTTTTTCGCTTTCGCTAGCGAATCGCGTACAGTGTGAACTAAGCTTAAGCCTTAATCCTAACCATCTCCCTCCAGTGGGGGAATTTTGACACGTATATTATATAAAAACACGTGCGTATTCGAATGCTGCGTTGTGTCAGAATTTCAAAGGAATCGGTAGGAACAAACAAACATTACATTTTTATTTATATAGATAGATAGAAGATGATCTGCTTTAGTTCATTTTCACAGAAAAGCATAATGCCTCACAGAAAAGCAAACTTAGGACGTCGTACTCGTAGCGCCATCTGTTGGACATAAAAGCCTTAACCTAGATTATATATTTTAATTTATATGAATGCTTAACGGAATAATATACAGCCTATGTCCACCCTGAGGTTCCATTCTAAGTATTGGTGAAAGAATTTTTGAAATTGGATGAGTAGTTTCAGAGATTACCTGCTGCAAACAAACTTACATACATACAAACATTACCTCTTTATAATATTAGTATAGATTACAAGGCCCACCGGTGGCCGAATGGACTCCGTCTCCACTTGTTAGTGGTGACCAGACCCTAAACACCGGAGTTCGATCGGGTGTTCGCGCCTCACTCGGACGAGCTGGCAGCGGGAGTTTTTTCCGGGCTTTCCTCCTTGCCAATGACGCCTGAATAGGGGCCAGCTTTCCCTCCAAGTCCTCCCGGAAGGCATTCTGTCTCCCTTTCTCGCGGGGGTCGGATTGGTCGTCTTCTATAAGACCGACCCCTCCAAGTCCTCCCGGAAGGCATTCTGTCTCCCTTTCTCGCGGGGGTCGTCTCTTATAAGACCGGCTTTGGTTACTTAGTAACCTCTATCCTGTCTTCCTCGGATTGGTCGTCTTCTATAAGACCGACTCTTCCTTACTGTTTCTTCTGGAGTGAAAAGCACATAGCTATCACACTCCTCTATGAAAAAAAAAGATATGAGATATAGATTACAAAAGGAGTACTGTATAACCATTCCCTTATTTCATAGTGTTGTTCAGTGAAACATTTATTTGAATTATTTGATAGTCTGTTGCTAGATACCACTTGATATTTCGGAATACAATAAAGGGTAATAGCGTGTATTATTCGGCAATGTGCAGTTATGTTATTAGAGGAAAAGATTACATCAGCCCTTTCCTATAGAAGGGCTTCAGTGAGCAGAAATTTGTACTATCAGTTAGCGCATGGACAATATATCATACACCGGCAAAAGATCTATACCAGGGTGGCAAACCGTGCTTTATAGTAAGCATAATTAGCTTTAAAGATGTTTATGTCTGCCAAAGTTTTAGACTTTGGATAACGATCAAATTTAAATGCCTTTGTGTCCTTAATTTATTAATTTAAACGTCAACTAGGACTTACCTATTATTAGGACTTATTAAACTGGATAACTGGTTCTTCAAATTAAGTAAACAAACTCAGAAAAACGGTCTTTAAATATCATCTGAACGCATACACGAGATCTTTGTGTTTCGGACCTGTTGGTCCCTCATCAGCAGGTTTATCATAGACGTTCTCTAAAAAAATTTCAGTTTAAAAAATTGCTACAAATTACAGTAGAGCGTCGATTATCCGAAAGTCAATCATCCGAAACGTCAATTATCCGAAAGAATTCCAGTCAGCAAATTTGAATTTTTGCTAGTGCTGTGGCGCTGCAATCTTTGGCCATGTCTTGGGTTACTCAAATATTTTACGTTTTTGATACTAAATTAACTTCTGAAGTATAATTTTTTTTATTGTTTTTATATTTTTCAATATATTTATTTTGTTTGTACAAAATAAAAAAATATTTTTTACGATACAATAGTCTTCGTTAGGCTTAACATCGACGAAAATTCAACGCGAAGCGACACGCAACGGAGAAAAATTTCAACATGGGATAGGTTAATATATTTTTACGTACATAATCGGTTATCCGAAATATCGATTTCCCCCCGAACAACCCCATTCTCCAATTGATTCGGATAATTGACGCTCCACTGTATTTAAAAAACAAAAATAATATGCTATAATTAGCGTATATTGTTTTGTAAGCGATTGTGAGATTAATTAAGTGTATTTTATGAGTACAATATTATGACTCCTATAGTGACAAGGCTTGATAATGATCCCCAATGTGGCTTTCAATACAGTATGTGGCCAATCAGAAATTCTAAAACAGCAACTCTATTGGAACGGTGTTACAATATTGTGGATATCACTATTTTATAGTAAATATCACTAGTATGTTAGGTTAAAAAGGCCTAAGTTTGGATACATTTGTAAGAAAACCTATCTACAAATTTTCACGAAATAGATTTATTATAAATGAATTTCTTTACATTTTATCTAAATGCAAACTAATGTTTCCTCGTTTACTAGTAGATTCGTGGGTTTAGTTGGAATACCATGTAAAATTTGGGATCATTAGCTTTCAGTTGCCTGTTCCAATGACAAGTTACGCTTACAATTTTTGTGTATAACACTACATAAATCAGCAAACTTCGAAAATATTACGCATGTGTAAGTAGCTGACATCTGTAAATAGAAATTGTATAAGTATAGGGTGTGGAAGAGTCGCAGTTTGACATTCGTGGGTATATACGATTAAGGCGTAAAGTGAAACAGATTGATAAAATATTTTTGACCTTACATTTGAAATATTTCTAAGAAATTTATTAACTTATTGTAGTTTATAGTTACTGCAAATAAAATATTATTTTTAATATTTATTTATTTATATATTTTTAAACGAATATTATTATTTTAGTGTATTTTATATACTGTATTATAACACAGCTTTTTTTCCAGAACACAAACTCAAGATGAAATCGATAAACTTAAGCGAACCGCTTCCAGCTCCTTTTCAATTCGAAACTATTATCGATAAGGAAGATGTGAAACGATTCTATCGGAATTATTGGCATTATTCAGTCTACATTGCTACCATCTACCTGATAACCATCTACTTTCTTCGTGAATACATGAAGACCAGACCTGCCTTCGAACTCAAACGTGCATCTTTCGTTTGGAATGGGATCCTTGCGCTATATAGTATCATCACGACTGTAAGAGGATTTCCAGGATTCCTGTTTGCATTTAGTCATTACCCGTTTTATCATATCGTTTGTGATAAGATGCTTACGGAACAATCTCCACAGTTCATATTTTGGGGTACATTATTTCTGTTTTCAAAAGTATGGGAATTGGGAGATACTGTTCTAATTGTACTGAGAAAAAGAAATCTGATGTTTCTGCACTGGTATCATCATGTGGCAACTTTAATCGGAATGTGGCACGCTGCATATAGGGAAGCATCTTTCGGAACTTTACTAAGTTATACAAATGTTTTCGTGCATTCGTTTATGTACAGTTATTTTACTCTAAAATCAATCGATGTGAAGATTCCTGTTAAATTCGCCATGTTCATCACGGCCATTCAAACATTACAGATGTTATTCGGTGTTCTTCTTTCATTCTGGGTATATTGGCTTCACGTAAATAATTATGAATGTGACACTCCTAAAGATGTTCTCGAAACCGGTTTCGTGATATATTCATCATATTTATTCTTATTTAGTTACCTGTTTTATAATTCTTACATTAAATCTCGTTCAAAAAAGAAACATGAATAAGCATTATAATGTAATAATGATTGAAAATGATATCTTTGTCTCTTTAAAATGAAAATGAGTAAATAATATGTACCAATTGTTTACTTAAAGTTATTTAAAGAATTAGATAGATATAACTGTTAAAATTCACATTTAATGTTAGAAATATTTATCAAATAAAAGACATTTAATGTACAAAAACTAGAAATTTTACTGTATATCTTATTCCAGTTTATTTTGTCTTACAATAAATTTACTTAGAAAGTATTTAAAATGTGTTTTTCTTGTTTTTTGATTTTGTCCTGTGCATCTTTTTCCTTTTTTTTTTGCAAACTCAAATTGGATTTGTCCAGGCCCATATGGCGGCAGCCGAATGAATTATGGGGAGGAAGCCCGACATATCTGGCGTGTCACATCACGAAAATTCCTGAGTTTTCGACCCATTCAGATTCGATTACGGACTCCCAGAGNTCAAGATGAAAGCGATAAACTTAAGCGAACCGCTTCCAGCTCCTTTTCAATTCGAAACTATTATCGATAAGGAAGATGTGAAACGATTCTATCGGAATTATTGGCATTATTCAGTCTACATTGCTACCATCTACCTGATAACCATCTACTTTCTTCGTGAATACATGAAGACCAGACCTGCCTTCGAACTCAAACGTGCATCTTTCGTTTGGAATGGGATCCTTGCGCTATATAGTATCATCACGACTGTAAGAGGATTTCCAGGATTCCTGTTTGCATTTAGTCATTACCCGTTTTATCATATCGTTTGTGATAAGATGCTTACGGAACAATCTCCACAGTTCATATTTTGGGGTACATTATTTCTGTTTTCAAAAGTATGGGAATTGGGAGATACTGTTCTAATTGTACTGAGAAAAAGAAATCTGATGTTTCTGCACTGGTATCATCATGTGGCAACTTTAATCGGAATGTGGCACGCTGCATATAGGGAAGCATCTTTCGGAACTTTACTAAGTTATACAAATGTTTTCGTGCATTCGTTTATGTACAGTTATTTTACTCTAAAATCAATCGATGTGAAGATTCCTGTTAAATTCGCCATGTTCATCACGGCCATTCAAACATTACAGATGTTATTCGGTGTTCTTCTTTCATTCTGGGTATATTGGCTTCACGTAAATAATTATGAATGTGACACGCCTAAAGATGTTCTCGAAACCGGTTTCGTGATATATTCATCATATTTATTCTTATTTAGTTACCTGTTTTATAATTCTTACATTAAATCTCGTTCAAAAAAGAAACATGAATAAGCATTATGATGTAATCATAATTGTAAATAATATATACAAATTGTTTACTTAAAGATATTTAAAGAATTAGATAGATATAACTGTTAAAATTCACATTTAGTGTTAGAAATGTTCCATAAATGAAGGACATTTAGGCCTAACGTACAAAAACTAGAAATTATAATATATATCTTAATACAATTTATTTTGATTTTTTAAAAATTTTAATATGAAGTATTTGAAATGTGTTTTTCTTGTTTTTATTTATTTTTTGGTTTTGTTCTGTGGATGTTTTTGCCATCTTTTTTTGTAAACTCACCGTGGATTTGGCCAGGCCCACATGGCGATATCCGAATGAATTATGGGGAGGAGGCCCGACATATTAGTAGAAATCAGTCCACGAAAATTCCCGAGTTTTTCGACCCATTCAGATTCGATTCCGTATTCCCAGAGCAGTAGTCTGCAACCTTAGCAGCAGGGCCATTATTTCAAATATTTAATAATTATTTTGTGGATTTGGATCAAATTTTTGCAATAAACTTTTTCTTCAAATATTGTTATACAAAGATAATACATAATAAAATAATATTATATGATAATAAATATAATAATTATGACAAATTTGTATGATATTTGAAGCATCGTACAAAAACTGAATAAAAATATTGTATCTACATCCAGTTGCATTTTTTAATTGTGATTTGTATAATAATTGTTTCTTTTTGTTTCTAATAAATAGGACCGATTGTCGGAATTATTTACTAAAACATTACGCTGAATAAATTCATTTCAATCATATTCCGTGAAATTCGGTGACCGAAACATCTTATATTATTATAATGTACAGTACATTAAATATTATTATTATTTAATAGTACAAGGAAAACTCTGTATGTAGAGCATATTACAGCAGCAGCAACAACAACAACAAAAAACCATATTATGATCATTATTATCAATTCCAGCTCAAAATTTATTATTATTAATAGTACAGCGCGTAATAATTAGCCTGTTGAAAAAAAGAAAAAAAGCAATACATTATTAATAACAATAGCAAATAAAACCGACAATGATAACAATTATAGCCAATAATAATAATATACACAAAAAGTGGTAGCGAATAGTCGACGCAAACAAAAATTATATAAAAATTATATAGAAAAATTAAACAATTATCTGAAAAAATTAAATAAATTACTAATTATAATACGTCCAAAAGCGCCGACTAAAAACACTGTCAACTCTCAAGCACTGAAACATCCACTAATGTACTGTGCTATATCCACTTCTCCTGATGGTTAAATTCTGAAAAAAATTAATATCTTAGCTAAAAAATTAGCCATTATTTTAGTAATAAAATTATAATACAGTCATATTTATTATAATCGCGTAACAATTGCTTATATGATTAAACCGATAAATAATCTAAACCAAAACACCTTTGTCTGACAGAGCCTTACGGTGCACTATGCAGACACGAGCGAGCGAGAATATGTGGCGAGACGCGATAAATATCAAAACCTCTCAGATATGTGCGAGAATCAGAAATTCGCTCTCGCCAGCGTTATTTCTCGCTTCTCGTTTGTGCATGGTTTTCCTTTGCGAAAACTAAATCGCTCGCTCTAAATTCGTGTCTGCATAGTCGCACCCTTACATTTAGTTACTAAATGAAAAGCATCGAAAGTAACACTAAAGTAACAGAATTCATAATAATTTAAACACGGAACTGTCATTCTTTTAAATATATTGCATNTACCACCTGAGGTTTGTTCATGGCGTAGAAAGATGCGGTATCCCAAACGATAATTCCATACCTTATTTTGGATTCCATGCATACAACCGTTTCAATTGTAATGTACTTAAAATGTTTTGAATTTTCTTGTTTATCCCAATATACTTTGCTAAGGATAGGGCAACATCATCTGTTTGTCTGTTCCAGCGCAAGATTATCAGCAAAAGTTATTCCTAAAAACTTAATAGCGTTTACTCTTTCTATGTTATTATCAGTTATTTCGATTTTTAAGTGGCCAAAGTTAACTTTTTTGTTTCTATTGGCAAAGCAGAGAAGTTTTGTCTTGTTTTTATTAATTACCAATCTATTTTTTTCCATATAATTGTTTAATGTTTTTAAAATGTTATTTAAATTCTCTTGAAGAATTGTAGCATTCATATAAGAAGAAGTTATTACTATATCGTCAGCATACATAAGTATATCATCTTTTGATGTATGATTGAACAGATCATTGATGAAAAGCAGAGGACCTAGAATTGAACCCTGAGGAATGCCCTTGTTTAGCTTAAAAGAACTGGAAATAACTTGTCCAATTTTAACGTAGTAAGTTGTTTAATGAATATGACTTTAACCAACTTAAAGGAATTCCTCTTGTAATTTTAATTCTGAAACTTCCAGATTCAAGCAATCAAATGTTTTTGATAGGTCTACGAATACTGATATTACTGTACTACATTTGATTTACCAAATTGAGACGTTATTAATTGTTTTAAATGCAACAAAACGTCTACCGTCGAAAATCCCCGTTTGTAAGCATATTGATTGCTGCGAATAATCTGGAATTTGTTCATAAAAGTAGAAAACCTTTTATAGAAAATCTTCTCAAAAATTTTTGCCAGAATAGATACTATTATGATTGGACGGTAGTTTTCTATCTCACACTTAGATCCTTTATCCTTTCATAACGGTAAAACTAAGTTTTGATTTAACTTTTCTGGAAAAATGCACTTTTCGAAAGATTTATTTATCAGGTGCGATAATGCTCGGGCTAAGATGTCTGATATACAGTAGACCCCCCTATAACGCGGAGATACGTTCCTCGTTATACGAATTTCGCGTTGTAGGAATCCTTAAATACGTCAGCCAATCACAGCCCGACACGTGTAAAGTTTACGTACTACGGCTGTTTGAAAGGTTTTCTTCCATAAAATTAATCGATTCTAGACTAATTCGACTTAACATTTCCAAAACACGTATAATTTTTTGCGAATAATCCGTATAAACTATGCTATAAACAAAAAATTGTAGGATTACTTACCGAGTGTGCACCGTACGACGTCGCCTTAAGCTTATTTTCGTCGCGGACCAGCGCACCAAACTGCGGCCGCGATTTCTGATGTTATTTTTCTGCGAAAACTTTGTTGAACTTTGGAGACATTATTAATATAAATAATTTTTATGGCCGTTGAATAAGAAATGTTTCTTTCACAAGAAATGTATAAAATTATAGTACCTGTATTAGACTTACGGTACCTAATTTACATACTGTACAGACGATAGTAAACAACTTACTCGCCTAAACTTTCCGTAGAGTGGCTCTGGACGGCGGAAAGTAGTTCTGCTGCTCGTCCGCGATGACGAGTTGGCGATGACATTTTACCGCGTTTTACGCGTCCCTTTTAGCGTCTTTATACGAATATTGTCGCAATTTTTTCGTCGCGTTATAGGAATCTACGTTATAGGAACTCGCGTATAGGGAGGTTTACTGTATATTTTAAAATTTCAATATTTAAAAAATTAATGTCTGGAGAACTATTTTTCAAGTCCATTATAGAGTTATAGACCTCTAAGGGAGTTGTGTTTTCCAAAAAGAAAGTATTAGATATACTGGCGTTTGTTATATGTTGCTTTGAGTTGACATTGCCGCAAACATCTGGTGCAAAACAATTCATGGATCCGTAGTGCTCAGCAAATATGTTACAAATTGTGTACTCATCATTAGTTGTTTTCCCCTTATAATTTTATTGATCTACTAGCTGCAAGATCCCGCATCGCTGGGTTTTTATTTGTATGTAATAGTATAGTTGTTTTTATATATATAAAAGACTGTTTTTCTAAGTAATCTAGAATCTAGCTGCAAGGACCCGCTTCGCTGGGCAAAAAGTAACGATAGTGAAGATTAAGATAATTACATTATAGCTAATCTTACCTGTTTTCACAAAATGCAAGAATTAGGTCCCCCGTTTCCAGACTAATTAGAGAATTTTTACGTTTAGTCAAACGAACAAATTTCAACGTTTCTGGAACGTTTTCAATCGTTCTATAATCGAACCAATTCGAATTTTATGTTCGAATTTAATTCGAACAAATTCGAAAAAATCGAATAAAACATTCGAAATAGAAAGCCACTTTCAGCCTCATATCTCCCGCACCCTTATAGCTATCGAGACGCAACCACCCCTATGCACGAATGGAGACTTGGGCTACCACCACACACAAACACCATTCACGTGCGATGTGTAGTTTTGACGAAAAAGTGAAATATAGGGACATACATGTCCATTTATATATATACATATATATATATATATATAGATATAGATATAGAAGATATAGATTTTAACTTTGTTTTTTGTCTTGATTACCTCAGAGGGTAAAGTTTTAATTCTTTTCCCGAAATGAGAAGAGGAGTTAACATTAGAAAACAAAAAACTGTAGTAGTTTTTCTCTTCATTCCGAACATTTTTCCTAATTTGTTTATTCAAGTTATTTATATCCTCTAAGTACTTGTTTCGATCTTAAAGAGTTGACCAATTTCTATTCTTAACTTTCTTAAATAAAGCTTTCTTCTATTTTATTAATGTCAGCATGTGATCATATATAGAATTCTTTAGGAATGCTTTCCTGCTCTTTTTTACATATTCTTTCTTTGAAAGGTATATGTCAATAAAAACCAGTAAGATAGTATATAAGTAGTCAGCTAATTAGTCAGTTGTCAAACTTTGAGTATAAACATAATTCCAAGAAAAACATGACGACAGAGCATTTCGTAAACTGTAGCTACAATATTTATAGGTGGATAGGCGGCATTACTCAGTGGTATATCCTCAAAGAGATGAAAAGAAGTGAGAAGGGTTAGTGGGAGGGAAAGTCTGTTGTGGCAGGGGCCGAAGGTGGGTGGAAAGTGGGAGAGAAGTGAGAAGTGGAAGGGAAGGTCAAGAGCCGCACCGGAAACTTTATTTAAAACATAAACAGGTTACAAATAGAAATAATATTTACAAAAGAAAACAAGAGAGGCACAGATTTTTAGGTCTGTACGTAAAAACGCGACTATAAGTTCCTTAACACAAAGTAGACATTACCATAAAATTTACAATATTGATATCAAAATGATGAATATTATGATTAGGCTTACAGGAAATACTACTTGGCGGATAGAGTTGTAACTCATCTACACACAAGTAGCTACACATAATACACATGTTAAACACATGTTGAACTAGATGAAAATGTTCTTACTCATTGTCGTGTTGCAGGTCAAGAGCCTTTGTTGACTCGACAAAGTTTATAAGTGCGTTAAACATCTTCTTATTTCTAACTAACAAGTAAGACGTTGTGGTCGCAAGGCCAGTTGTATCCCTCCTGTAACACTGACCTGAGTAGATTCGTCCTATGTTGGGTGTATTGGTTGCAGTCGAATATGAGAGATGCTGTGCGTCTTGTTGTGAAGTCCCATCGCACTGACAATGCAGGAAGTTCCTGTGCCCAAATCTGTTTAGATAAGCCACGAAATTCCCGTGGTTGCTGAACAATTGAGTAGTTCTAAAGTTAATGCTGAGATGTTGCAGCTGTAGCCGCTGTGCAATGTCTGGGAAGAAGCTAAAGGTTGTCCTTCCTGTCTCTTCCTCTTCCCAGTTGTGCTGCCATATGTTGATCATGGTGTTCCAGATGAGTTTCTTGGTTGCCACCATCGGGATGTCTTCGAAGGTAATGTCAGGATACTTGAGGAGACCTCTCTAGCAAGGTTGTCAGCCTCCTCGTTACCAGTGTCACCAGAATGTGCCCGTGTCCACATGTTTATGTGGCTAATGCTACCAGTTAGCTCCTGAATAATCATTCGTTGAATGTTGCCACCCAGCTTACCACTGGATATGCTTTGGAGAGCAGTTTTACTGTCTGAGCAGATATAGATGTTTTTGCCCATAAGCTTAGTACTCGTATTAATGTAATTGAGGGCTCTGTAAACGGCATACAGTTCAGCCTGAGTGGAATTCAGGTGGTGGAATTCTTTGTGCATGAACTGATTATTTCGAGTATTATAGTGGACCAGACCAGCACCCACCCCAGTCTTAGATTTAGAACCGTGTAGACAATATTATATGGAAGGGAACCCTCTATCTGGGAACCCATTGAGACCTCAGGTAGATGAGCAGGATGATGCAGTGGCGAGTAGGTAGTCTGAAAAGTGGTGTTGAGGCTGGGGTGAAACAGGTGGTCCATNCAATTGCTTATATGATTAAACCGATAAATAATCTAAACCAAAACACCTTTGTCTGACAGAGCCTTACGGTGCACTATGCAGACACGAGCGAGCGAATTTTCCGAGCGAGCGAGAATATGTGGCGAGACGCGATAAATATCAAAACCTCTCAGATATGTGCGAGAATCAGAAATTCGCTCTCGCCAGCGTCATTTCTCGCTTTTAGTTTGTGCATGGTTTTCCTTTGCGAAAACTAAATCGCTCGCAACCTCTCGCTCGCTCTAAATTCGTGTCTGCATAGTCGCACCCTTACATTTAGTTACTAAATGAAAAGCATCGAAAGTAACACTAAAGTAACAGAATTCATAATAATTTAAACACGGAACTGTCATTCTTTTAAATATATTGCATCGCACATATAACACAGTTTGTATAATACAAAATGGTCTCTCTATATTTAAATAGGTCACGGAGCCACATTCATTAAAAATATCCAAATACCACTTATTACATTTATAGTTAGCAGCTCAAACATTATAAACAATAAATTAATTTCATTATTTAGTGTGGCCATAAAATCTGAAAACAGATGATAATTAAACGTATTATATTAACTTAAAACAGTTACTTATATTAGGGCTTATCACACAAATTTCTTAGATTTAATATATAGTTAAGTTACAAAAAAATTATACAATGATTTAAACCAATATGTACAAAATACATTAAATACACCCAATGTGCATTTCGGACTTTTTGTTGTAGACAGTATCTACTGTAAAATATTTCTGTAAACATTACTGAGGAGAGATCGACAAAAAGTTGGATCCGAAATGCATTTAAATAAAACATATGAAAATTAAAATTGCTTCAGGGTAATTCTTGAATTCTGTTGAACAGTGAGATTAGAGGGACATAACAACTTTTGTTTATTAGTCCACAAACCCCTTTTAGGTGGTTAGATAAATAACAGATTAAGCCGACTAATATTGTTAAATTTATCTAATTAAGAAAAATTTTTTAAATAAATTAGTTTTGTCAATATTGACCGAAGCTTTTTATTTTATTGTTACTCCATTGTGGGAATCCGGGGTTAAGACAAAGTTGTCTGTCACCCGTGTTCGGCGTCAGATCCGAAAGATCTGCCCACAGTGTAACTAGATGGGATTATAGTAATATTTTATTTGTGAACAGGAAGTTCTTGTGATCTTCCTATTGATTTTTCCTGACACCAGCCTAATTAGAGCTGACACGCGAAATAAAAATTTTGTACTTTTCCGAGAGGGAGGTATCGTAGATTCGCGATAAGACTTCGGCTGATATTTGAGATCAAGAACGAGACCATTTTAACGAAATAAAAATAAAGTTTAATGAAAACAACATAGAATAAAATACAAATATACGATCCTACATAAAGAAGTTCTAAAGTCCCTATCTGGACTCGAGAGAGAGAGAGAGAGAGAGAGAGAGTTTATACATCAGTAAAATTCTTTTGGCTATTAAGCAAAAGAGAATTATAAATTTTAATGCTTTTTATATTCTCAATTGGGCAAAAAGCACAAGATTCAGTAAAAACAATTTTGAAACCTCAATCAGCAAAATTATTTATTAATGTAACATTATTTCCAGGATTATGGTGGATAATAATCACAAAAATTATCAGAAAATAGAAAATGCAGTCTTAAAATGAAGTATAATAGTGAAATTTAACAATTGGTATGGAGTATAACTTTCTTTGAGTACAAAAATTACATTCTATGGGTTCAAGTCAACTACTGGTTAACCCACTCACGGCACACTAAATATAGCATAATGGCAACAGTGGTTGACCGTTTAAATCTGTTTTGGGCTTTGATATTTTTTATTTCATTACCCAGTACCACAAAAAGCAAAATTCATATATGAAAATAAAGTTTGTTCTATACTTGTAGCGAAAACAAAACTCAAATACGGACAATTTGTAAGTGAACTGGGATGATGAAAATGCTTGATAGAGGTTAAATGTTGTGTGAACGGAAGGAACAACTATTTTTTCCTTTTTATTATTTACAAAACTGAATATCTGAAAACAGTTTAAATATAAACCGATACATTAAATATAAAAAAAATTAAAATTTAATTAACATTATTGCAGAACATTAATATAATATCAAATAAGTTCAAATTCAGTTTTCCATCTTACTGTTAAATTTTATATACAAAATTAATAAACGATAATATAGGATATTAAACTATTATCTTACTTTCAATAATATAAATTTAATTGTATTATTTATAAAATGAATAATTATATTTGATATTTTATAACGAAAATGACATGTTTTTGATGGGCAGCACCATCACCCAGTGCTGTCATATAAAAAAAAAAATCATTTTGGCAAAAGGAGGTCGATCATAGAAACAATTATACATACAAAATAATGACACAACTGAAAGAAATTTACCAGTCGAAGTAATATAAAACAACCTATCGATTGAATCAATGTAATTCTCAGAAGTATACACTATACAAAATCCAGGGCTGTGGAGTCGCGTAAAAATCTACCGACTCCAACTCCGACTCCGACTTTTCCTTACCATCCGACTCCGACTCCGACTCCGGCTAAAACAACAAAACTCCACAACTCCGACT
>NW_019385075.1:368418-387377 GCF_000671375.1 Centruroides sculpturatus
TGGGAAGGCCCTCAAACTGGCTAATCTCCTCAGTTACATGGCTGGTAAGAGCTGGGGGGTCAACAGAGACATTCTTGTAAAAATCTATAGATAGGTCATAGTGCCTACAGTCTTGTACAGTGCCCCAATCTGGGGAGCAGCAGCTTCAAAGGTCCACATCAAGAGGGCTCTTAACAAAGTGCAACATGTATGTCTTCTTCGGATATCAGGGGCATACAAAACGGCTCCCACGGCAGCTCTCCAAGTCCTGACTGGGATACCACCTATGAGTCTTAAGGCTCAGGCCAATAGGATCCTCTGGAGGCTGACTCATCTCATCATACCTACGGGAAAACAGAAAGAACTTCTAGCATACCTGGACATAGGAAGCTTACCCAATCTGGAAATGGACCACCTGTTTCACCCCAGCCTCAACACCACTTTTCAGACTACCTACTCGCCACTGCATCATCCTGCTCATCTACCTGAGGTCTCAATGGGTTCCCAGATAGAGGGTTCCCTTCCATATAATATTGTCTACACGGTTCTAAATCTAAGACTGGGGTGGGTGCTGGTCTGGTCCACTATAATACTCGAAATAATCAGTTCATGCACAAAGAATTCCACCACCTGAATTCCACTCAGGCTGAACTGTATGCCGTTTACAGAGCCCTCAATTACATTAATACGAGTACTAAGCTTATGGGCAAAAACATCTATATCTGCTCAGACAGTAAAACTGCTCTCCAAAGCATATCCAGTGGTAAGCTGGGTGGCAACATTCAACGAATGATTATTCAGGAGCTAACTGGTAGCATTAGCCACATAAACATGTGGACACGGGCACATTCTGGTGACACTGGTAACGAGGAGGCTGACAACCTTGCTAGAGAGGTCTCCTCAAGTATCCTGACATTACCTTCGAAGACATCCCGATGGTGGCAACCAAGAAACTCATCTGGAACACCATGATCAACATATGGCAGCACAACTGGGAAGAGGAAGAGACAGGAAGGACAACCTTTAGCTTCTTCCCAGACATTGCACAGCGGCTACAGCTGCAACATCTCAGCATTAACTTTAGAACTACTCAATTGTTCAGCAACCACGGGAATTTCGTGGCTTATCTAAACAGATTTGGGCACAGGAACTTCCTGCATTGTCAGTGCGATGGGACTTCACAACAAGACGCACAGCATCTCTCATATTCGACTGCAACCAATACACCCAACATAGGACGAATCTACTCAGGTCAGTGTTACAGGAGGGATACAACTGGCCTTGCGACCACAACGTCTTACTTGGTAGTTAGAAATAAGAAGATGTTTAACGCACTTATAAACTTTGTCGAGTCAACAAAGGCTCTGGACCTGCAACACGACAATGAGTAAGAACATTTTCATCTAGTTCAACATGTGTTTAACATGTGTATTATGTGTAGCTACTTGTGTGTAGATGAGTTACAACTCTATCCGCCAAGTAGTATTTCCTGTAAGCCTAATCATAATATTCATCATTTTGATATCAATATTGTAAATTTTATGGTAATGTCTACTTTGTGTTAAGGAACTTATAGTCGCGTTTTTACGTACAGACCTAAAAATCTGTGCCTCTCTTGTTTTCTTTTGTAAATATTATTTCTATTTGTAACCTGTTTATGTTTTAAATAAAGTTCCCGGTGCGGCTCTTGACCTTCCCTTCCACTTCTCACTTCTCTCCCACTTTCCACCCACCTTCGGCCCCTGCCACAACAGACTTTCCCTCCCACTAACCCTTCTCACTTCTTTTCATCTCTTTGAGGATATACCACTGAGTAATGCCGCCTATCCACCTATAAATATTGTAGCTACAGTTTACGAAATGCTCTGTCGTCATGTTTTTCTTGGAATTATGTTTATACTCGAAGTTTGACAACTGACTAATTAGCTGACTACTTATATACTATCTTACTGGTTTTTATTGACATATACCTTTCAAAGAAAGAATATGTAAAAAAGAGCAGGAAAGCATTCCTAAAGAATTCTATATATGATCACATGCTGACATTAATAAAATAGAAGAAAGCTTTATTTAAGAAAGTTAAGAATAGAAATTGGTCAACTCTTTAAGATCGAAACAAGTACTTAGAGGATATAAATAACTTGAATAAACAAATTAGGAAAAATGTTCGGAATGAAGAGAAAAACTACTACAGTTTTTTGTTTTCTAATGTTAACTCCTCTTCTCATTTCGGGAAAAGAATTAAAACTTTACCCTCTGAGGTAATCAAGACAAAAAACAAAGTTAAAATCTATATCTTCTAAGGGTAAAGTTTTAATTCTTTTCCCGAAATGAGAATATATATATATATAGATATAGATATAGAAGATATAGATTTTAACTTTGTTTTTTGTCTTGATTACCTCAGAGGGTAAAGTTTTAATTCTTTTCCCGAAATGAGAAGAGGAGTTAACATTAGAAAACAAAAAACTGTAGTAGTTTTTCTCTTCATTCCGAACATTTTTCCTAATTTGTTTATTCAAGTTATTTATATCCTCTAAGTACTTGTTTCGATCTTAAAGAGTTGACCAATTTCTATTCTTAACTTTCTTAAATAAAGCTTTCTTCTATTTTATTAATGTCAGCATGTGATCATATATAGAATTCTTTAGGAATGCTTTCCTGCTCTTTTTTACATATTCTTTCTTTGAAAGGTATATGTCAATAAAAACCAGTAAGATAGTATATAAGTAGTCAGCTAATTAGTCAGTTGTCAAACTTCGAGTATAAACATAATTCCAAGAAAAACATGACGACAGAGCATTTCGTAAACTGTAGCTACAATATTTATAGGTGGATAGGCGGCATTACTCAGTGGTATATCCTCAAAGAGATGAAAAGAAGTGAGAAGGGTTAGTGGGAGGGAAAGTCTGTTGTGGCAGGGGCCGAAGGTGGGTGGAAAGTGGGAGAGAAGTGAGAAGTGGAAGGGAAGGTCAAGAGCCGCACCGGGAACTTTATTTAAAACATAAACAGGTTACAAATAGAAATAATATTTACAAAAGAAAACAAGAGAGGCACAGATTTTTAGGTCTGTACGTAAAAACGCGACTATAAGTTCCTTAACACAAAGTAGACATTACCATAAAATTTACAATATTGATATCAAAATGATGAATATTATGATTAGGCTTACAGGAAATACTACTTGGCGGATAGAGTTGTAACTCATCTACACACAAGTAGCTACACATAATACACATGTTAAACACATGTTGAACTAGATGAAAATGTTCTTACTCATTGTCGTGTTGCAGGTCCAGAGCCTTTGTTGACTCGACAAAGTTTATAAGTGCGTTAAACATCTTCTTATTTCTAACTACCAAGTAAGACGTTGTGGTCGCAAGGCCAGTTGTATCCCTCCTGTAACACTGACCTGAGTAGATTCGTCCTATGTTGGGTGTATTGGTTGCAGTCGAATATGAGAGATGCTGTGCGTCTTGTTGTGAAGTCCCATCGCACTGACAATGCAGGAAGTTCCTGTGCCCAAATCTGTTTAGATAAGCCACGAAATTCCCGTGGTTGCTGAACAATTGAGTAGTTCTAAAGTTAATGCTGAGATGTTGCAGCTGTAGCCGCTGTGCAATGTCTGGGAAGAAGCTAAAGGTTGTCCTTCCTGTCTCTTCCTCTTCCCAGTTGTGCTGCCATATGTTGATCATGGTGTTCCAGATGAGTTTCTTGGTTGCCACCATCGGGATGTCTTCGAAGGTAATGTCAGGATACTTGAGGAGACCTCTCTAGCAAGGTTGTCAGCCTCCTCGTTACCAGTGTCACCAGAATGTGCCCGTGTCCACATGTTTATGTGGCTAATGCTACCAGTTAGCTCCTGAATAATCATTCGTTGAATGTTGCCACCCAGCTTACCACTGGATATGCTTTGGAGAGCAGTTTTACTGTCTGAGCAGATATAGATGTTTTTGCCCATAAGCTTAGTACTCGTATTAATGTAATTGAGGGCTCTGTAAACGGCATACAGTTCAGCCTGAGTGGAATTCAGGTGGTGGAATTCTTTGTGCATGAACTGATTATTTCGAGTATTATAGTGGACCAGACCAGCACCCACCCCAGTCTTAGATTTAGAACCGTGTAGACAATATTATATGGAAGGGAACCCTCTATCTGGGAACCCATTGAGACCTCAGGTAGATGAGCAGGATGATGCAGTGGCGAGTAGGTAGTCTGAAAAGTGGTGTTGAGGCTGGGGTGAAACAGGTGGTCCATATCCAGATTGGGTAAGCTTCCTATGTCCAGGTATGCTAGAAGTTCTTTCTGTTTTCCCGTAGGTATGATGAGATGAGTCAGCCTCCAGAGGATCCTATTGGCCTGAGCCTTAAGACTCATAGGTGGTATCCCAGTCAGGACTTGGAGAGCTGCCGTGGGAGCCGTTTTGTATGCCCCTGATATCCGAAGAAGACATACATGTTGCACTTTGTTAAGAGCCCTCTTGATGTGGACCTTTGAAGCTGCTGCTCCCCAGATTGGGGCACTGTACAAGACTGTAGGCACTATGACCTATCTATAGATTTTTACAAGAATGTCTCTGTTGACCCCCCAGCTCTTACCAGCCATGTAACTGAGGAGATTAGCCAGTTTGAGGGCCTTCCCACATACATAGTCTACATGTGGGTTCCACTTAAGTCCCTGATCGATAATTAGGCCCAAATACCTCATTTCTGTGGTATGAGGGATCCTTGTGTTCCCAATTTGTAAGGAAGGGGGCTTGTAGAGTTGCCGGCCCTTCAACATCTGCATACAGACAGATTTTGCATGTTGATAATAAGTTTATTTTTGCTGCTCCATTCGTGGATATGCGTAAGAAGCTTGTTCGCCTCAGCCTGGAGTTTTTTGCCATTTCTACCGGATACCATGACCAGGGTATCGTCCGCATACCCTTGTATTGCCCAAGTTGCCGTGATGTCGTTGGGATTGATACGCAGAAGCCCATCATACATGATGTTCCACAGTCCTGGCCCTGACCGAGAGCTCTGTGGACACCCCTGGGGACATCTCCTGCGCAATGAGTTGGTCCGAGTCGTATATGCCTATCGTCTGATTACTTAGGTAGTCACTAAGAATTGCAAATAAATTATTTGGACAGTGTTGCTTCTTAAGTTGATGGAGTAGAGCCGACCACCAGAGGGAGTTGAATGCATTCTTCTAATCAATTGACATTAGTAGCACATGATGCTTTCTACTCCAGGCGTTGTTTATAAACTGTATGGTCTTATGTAAGGCATGGTTAGTAGACCTTCCAGGACCAAAGCCAAACTGGTTGTTGTGCATGAGATGATTTTTGTAGAGATAGAAGTTGATGCGGTTGATAATTAATCCATCAAGGACTTTCCCGAGTACAGGAAGGAGACTAATTGACCTGTAGTCCGTGACTGTAAAGGGTTGTGACTTACCCGCTTTACGGATAAATTTGATTTCTACTTTCTTCCAACTTTGTGGGAACTGTGCCTGTTCTAGGCATTTATTGTTTGTGAAAACGAAGGCTATGGGAACTACTTCGAATGCCTTCTTGACCATGAGAGGGATTATCTTGACGATTACCAGTGCTTTCTTGTTTCGAAGAGACTTAACTGCTGCCTGAAACCTCCCTGAAGATGAACATGACGTCACTATTAGAAGCTGGGAAGGTCAAGATACTGTTTCTAATATCCTTGTGACATTGACGATCCCAGAGATGACATCTCTGGGATCGTCTGATGGGAAGTGGACATTCAGGAGATATTTGTGGGTTTCTAATAAATCATTTGTTGAAGTGCCATTCTCCTTTTTGATGTTTACAATATTGACAATGACCTGTGCTTTAAACAATTTTAGGCATGGGCAGTTGGCTGCAAAGGAGTTATGGTCTGTGTCAAGTCTCTGTAGATTGCTTTTATTGTACTTGGCACAGTTGGTGCATTTTGGGTCCTTATCCTGATTTGGGCATTCCTTCAGGCGATGTTTCCTCCCACAGTGGCTGCATTAACAGACTACCATTTAAATTTAACAAATAAATACTTTGAAAATATTAAATAAATTTACCTTATACAGTACTTGTATTCCGAACATCTACCAAAGCTTAATTTCGAAAGTGAACAAACAAAGATCACCACGGTATGTCGAAAGATCACGTGTTTCTTGAAGCTGCAAACTTGAAGTGTATTTTTCGGTGATGACGTTATGTGCACAACGATTAAAAGAGAGACCTACTGCGTACGCGAAATGACCACCGCGTGTGCGTAGATGTTAATGGGTGGGTGTGTGAAACGATTTTATTTACCACTTAGAAACTTAATAATTCCTGTTTCTTTTGTTTAAAATTTCTGAAACGTGCAGGGAGATTTATGTATTAGTTATTAAATTTTGGTAGTTGAAGCTAGCGATACGGAGATACAGCATGTCGGATGTCATATCTCCAGAAGGGTCAGATTTAATAACGATATTACTCGTTACTAGGACTTATAATTTTTTTTTATAAAACCTATTTTTACCTTCAAAACTAAGCTTTTTTCCATTTTATAATAATTAACAATATAAAAACTTTTTAAATTAAGATCACATAACAGATGATGCTACGCACAATTTTTAACTCTTAGCGAAATAGTTAATCAGACAAAATTTCACTGAATTTTTATAATTTGTGTGATGATTAATAAATCTTCTTTAAAATTCTGAAATTCTTTGATTATCTAACAACTTCTTGCAAACTTTTCAATTTATTTCAGAATCCTTTGTTACATTCTCAGGGACATTGAGTATAAGGGTATAACTGAATATAATAAAAATTTTGCTCACGTAATTAAGAGAACCAATATTTCCTCAATAAAATTTGTATTTTGAAGCCTATTATCTAGAAATCGACAATACATTATTAACACTTGATAGTTTTACCTCTTCAGTAATGGACTTTCCTTCTAAGATTATGAAATTTCTGCTTGAATTAATTAAAATTTATTAACTTTTTTAAGTAAATCAATGTTGAAATCAATGTTGTAATTTATGTTTTCTATATTTAGTTGATTTATAAAATAATATAACATAACATCAAGGAAAATTCCACAGCCTTGTAGATGGGGAAAGATAGATTATCACCATCATCAACTTACCAACAGCTATCGTAACTATATCTATATAGTTCTTTGTGAAAATTAAATCTGGTATAACTTCATAACTTTAATTATTGTGTATATATAATACTATGCCTCAATGTTGATTAAGTTAGTTTTCTTTCCATTCTTTCTGTCTGTAATCTTTTATTTTTGGTGGAGGATTTTTGTCGTTTGTCCAAGCCTCGCAAAAAGCCAGTACATCAAAATTACAATCATATTCCTCCGTTGTTTTAAGTATTTCTAAATATTGTTATTCAAACCTCTTACATTGGAATAAAATACGAACAAATCCCTTGTAGAGAAATCAACTATCTTTCTATGTATCAATAATTCAGTCATTCTGGAAAAATTTTCTCAATACTTTCCAATGTTGGTATCCGAATTGGAGGGGAAGAAGTATCCTTTTCTAAGTACATTTCCATTATTTGTTGATTTATCATTCCTTTTTTTAGCATTCTGATTTTAGAAAATATTACTATAATATGGAGTATGATGCTCATTTATATATAGCCTATATATACTTAATATTCCTCATTTATAATATTACATGCATTTGTAGTTATTTTTAACTTCTTCTTTTTAATATTATTCATAATTTTTTGTTTTAGAACTGAATTAGCACATTTCATTATAATTGATTGTGATCTAGTATTAATTGCTTTTCTTTCATTATTGCTGGGTTTAATTCTATATGCATTTAGTAAAGTTGATTGATTAAAAACATCATCAACATACGAAATATTTTATTTGTTATGTCTATTAAATTCTCATTCTGGAGTGTAGGCAGGCCAACAATATCCAAGCTCGAATTGTTTAAACTCTGTTCCAACATACGAAGTTGTTCTTTTAAGGATTTTAATTCTACATTCATATGTTTACTCTCTTCCTTTAATTCTGAGATTGTTTCAGCTAGAGCTACGTAACTCATTTTTAGCATTGATTTTTTTCCTCTCGTTTGCAGGCATTTATACACTTACTCCTAAGAGTATGATCCTTAGAGGAAACACGATAAATTACATTATTTCTTTTAGTCTTTTCGTTGTTATTTTTACACACTGCCACGCAACAATTTGGCATTACGCAATTTGATCACTTAATGGCAACTGAAAGAAATCACACATTAACAGACTACCATTTAACACATAAATACTTTGAAAATATTAAATAAATTTACCTTATACAGTACTTGTATTCCGAACATCTACCAAAGCTTAATTTCGAAAGTGAACAAACAAAGATCATCACGGTATGTCGAAAGATCACGTGTTTCTTGAAGCTGCAAACTTGGAGTGTATTTTTCGGTGATGACGTTATGTGCACAACGATTAAAAGAGAGACCTACTGCGTACGCGAAATGACCACCGCGTGTGTGTAGATGTTAATGGGTGGGTGTGTGACACGATTTTATTTACCACTTAAAACCTTAATAATTCCTGTGTCTTTTGTTTAAAATTTCTGAAACGTGCAGGGAGATTTATGTATTAGTTATTAAATTTTGGTAGTTGAAGCTAGCGATACGGAGATACAGCATGTCGGATGTCATATCTCCAGAAGGGTCAGATTTAATAACGATATTACTCGTTACTAGGACTTATAATTTTTTTTTATAAAACCTATTTTTACCTTCAAAACTAAGCTTTTTTCCATTTTATAATAATTAACAATATAAAAACTTTTTAAATTAAGATCTCATAACAGATGATGCTACGCACAATTTTTAACTGTTAGCGAAATAGTTAATCAGACAAAATTTCACTGAATTTTTATAATTTGTGTGATGATTAATAAATCTTCTTTAAAATTCTGAAATTCTTTGATTATCTAACAACTTCTTGCAAACTTTTCAATTTATTTCAGAATCCTTTGTTACATTCTCAGGAACATTGAGTATAAGGGTATAACTGAATATAATAAAAATTTTGCTCACGTAATTAGGAGAACCAATATTTCCTCAATAAAATTTGTATTTTGAAGCCTATTATCTAGAAATCGACAATACATTATTAACACTTGATAGTTTTACCTCTTCAGTAATGGACTTTCCTTCTAAGATTATGAAATTTCTGCTTGAATTAATTAAAATTTAATAACTTCGTTATCAATTGCCGAATATCTCAAACAGAATCGTTATTGTCAGCTAAAACTTTAAATATTATTCATTCAGGTATTTCTTTACTCTATTACTTATTTCTAAAGTTTTATTTTTAATTTTCAAATTATTTATTAAAAATATAATATAATAAGATTCTTAAGCGAGTTCTCTTATGTCTATTATATTAAAATTTGAAGTGCTTAAAGCGTGTTTTAAATTTCACAATTAAAATTAGAATTAGAATTTAAAATATCGTTAATACTTTTATATTTGAATCGATTATAATAATTTTTTAATGCAGTATTAAAACTGATTTCATTGGAGAATATCTTTATATTTTGTATAAATGTCTCTTATATATAGTATTGGCATATAAGACGAATTCGTATTTCATAAAAGAATATTTAGGAGAAACCATTTAGTGTATTTATGCTATCCCGCAACTTTAGCAGCTGGATTCAAAAGGTTTTTTACTGTATTATGGTTTAAAAAATTAATAATAATGAATTAAACAATCACATCTGTATTCAAGATTTGGGCTAGGTAAAGATTATCTATAGTTTACTAAAGTCCTTTCGGGGAATTTATTAGTCTATAGGTCGCAACTTCTCACATAAAACGTAGAGACAGTTTCGAGCTTTTTTTGTTAAATAAAAGTTGCATCTTATGACCATTTATAATAGATCAATGAATAAATATTCGTTTGGATAATTCGTTGATCCACTGACTGATAACGATATATTAATAAATAGCAACAAACTGCATGAATGTAAGTGAGGAATAATTAAGTTTAGTGAGACGAATAATTGAAGGGCTTAAAGGAAGAAGAAAACTAGCAAATGTTGATGTTGCGAAATGTAAGTTTAAAAATTTATACACGTTACAGCTGTGCCACATACCGCCTTCTTCCTCCACCAAACTGCAGAATGGATGAAGATAATCTCTCGAATCGTTTACCACGGTATACTTAGGCGTTTACCTCCCTCATCTACACTCTTAACTAAAATTTCACACAAATATCAGTTACATATTGTTTCCGCAAGCTCTCCAATTAAGTTCAAGTAAGACTAAAGCCTGAAACGTCTGTCATATAAGGGTTCGATCAGACGTTTAAAGAAACAATCAAGTAATGGGGATAATGTACGGGACCGTCGAAAGGATAAAAGAGGGCTTGGAACAAAATATATATTGGGGCTATTTAGCATATTAAATTATTATATGATAGTAAAGAAAGTAAACGAAGAAAAAAAGACATTGTATAGGAACATCTAATTCCTCGGAGACGAGGCAATTTTCTCCATTTGCCCTTCTCCATGTGTCCTGATAATATAACAACGAAACAGACTGGAATGATTTGAAGAAGTTACTTTTCTTTCTCTAATCATTTGTATATTCTGATATTTTTAAATGATTAGAGAACGTTTCGTTTGAATTCTAATTTGTGATGTAATAAATTAATAATCGCAACTTTTAGTAATTTATACTAATATTTAATTATTTCGTAATATTTTAGTAACCGAAGGTAAGTTACAAGTCAAACTACTTTAAATTGTGGTATTTTATTTTATTATGTTGAACAGTTGGTGTAGTTTTTTCTAGTCGATTGTAACAAGCAGCAGAAAGTAATACAGTTCCATACAAGGTCACTGAGATAATCATCAATTTCTAAGCTATATCTGATTAGTAGTTTGTGAAGAAGAGCTACTGCCACTCCTAAGAATAGGCCACATGCTATGTGTAATTTATAGTTTTCTGTTATCCTGCAAATAAGTGCAATTTTGATTACAGTTATTTGTTGAATTTCTTCTCAATAAATAGAGCCAAGTACCTCAAGTAGTAAAAAGTTTTGTAAGGCATATTGTTTTTTTCCTGCACTTTGTCTAACGATTTTCAGATTCTCTGTTGTAAGTCAGTACTCCTATTTATAGTCAGTTATAAAGCTGTTTATATTTTGAAGTATTTGAGAACGAAATAATTATTTTTAAACTTATTCTAAGTAATAAAAAGTGTCCAGCCTATTGTTCTGAGGAACCCAGGATCGAATTCGCGTGAGCAATCTCAGGAATATTTTATTGTCTGTTTCTCTCCCAGAAATGTCGGCCCCGTCTTACGCCATCCATCCGGTATGACCATTGTGGGCCTGAGCAAATCCACTATGAGCATGGAAAAAGGCCCTCTTTGTGCCCGCAGAGCAGTCAAAATTGAAAAAAAGCAATTAGTCTAGTTTTTAGTTTAATTTTTTTAATGTAAAACGTATAGCTAATGTTTAATGATAATTTACAAATAAATAAATAAAATATTTAAAATATGAAAAAATTATTATCAATATTCTAATAATTAATACTTATTTTAAAATATTTTATACTTAAATTTATTTTTGTAAATTTCCTGGTATGTTTCGAGGAAATGTTAAAATTTGTTTCCATTAAAAATTATTATCTCATTTCAGCTGTAAATGTCACTCTATTTATTTTATTATACTCCTTACACTAAAAATAAAAATATTCTTAGTTAAAAACAAGTAAAAATACTCGATCTCGGAATCGGTGTGGTTCCTACATTGTAATGAATTTGATTGTAATATAAATAAGAAAAATACTAAAATATTATATAAAATAGAAAATTGTATTGAAAGAAGAATCGTTGAACACTTTTGCGTCACCGCGTATGAAAATATAATTAATTTAAATACCGGGATGAATACCTGCGAAAAGTTTTAATTTAATTTAAATACCTGGGAAAAGTTGCTGGATATAAAACAAGAACAGAGTATTTTGATGTATCTACTGATGAGGCCTACTAGAGAGGCGAAATGCATTTGGAGTATATCATTTATGGAATAAAAGTGTTGGTAATAACGAAAGTTTAGATTGTTTCTCGCCATTTGTTTGTCTTTTTAACTCGTATTGTCCTCGAAGTCGGAAGTAAATCGAGTTTCTTTTACTTGTTTTCTACTAAAAACATTTTTGTTTTTAGTGTTATTGAATATACCGGTCACATTATTCTTATTTATTGAATTAATATAATTATATTCCTACTTATTTTAATTACGTTTCATCAAAAACACTCGTATAAAAATTTAAATTAATATACTGTTACCGAAATTTTATTCTTAAATTTCTTAGAATATTGTTTTTATGATCTTTCTCTGTTTTATTTCGCTGAAAATAAAAATAAAAATATCTAAATACTTAAATTACCTACTGGAAATTCGTTATTTAAATAATATACAGAAATACATTGGATAATTATCATTTGGAGTTGTATATGGAAAAGTATAGTAAACTCTCAAATTTAGATCACAAAATTTTCATATTTTTGATGTTCGGCACGTCATAAATTAAAAAAAAATTTAGCAATGAGTTGCGTAACTTTTCCGGCAAAAAAACACCAACATAATGCATAAAATTAAAATTGACTGCAGGGTCATCTGTTATGAAATTTTGTTAAAAATAGCTTTTATGTCATTAATTATTATAAAATGGTTGAAAGCTTAATTTTGATGGTCGAGATGAGTTTTACCCCAATAAAAAAGGAAAAAAAAGTTGTAAATGCTAATAAGAAGTAAAACTTTAACGTTCTAATGACCATACAAAACATTTTTGGGCCAATTTATTGCTTTTTCTATTTTTCAGCAGAGAAAGATTATAAAGAAGATTCCTTTTTTAATCCTAACTGTTGGTTCTCGTACGGGATCTTATAAACTCCTGCTTTATCTTCTTTTCTAATATCCCCTTTATCGTTTCTTAGAATTTTGCATAAATTCGGAGCTCGTTTTAAAATCACCGTTGATTTTTTTATGTCCGCAATCTCCTTCATAACGCTTCTTACATTTTTGTTGTACGTGAACTTTATGTATTTACTAGGTCTTTGTTTAGAGACTTTCATGCTGAAGGCCTACCCTTAGCATGGAAGTTTGCTATTAAAAGAATTACAAATAGCTTATGAATGACGACTTGATTCGCAATTCACGTTATGAGAGCATTTATAGTTTTAGTTAACTGTTAACGGTTTGTACTATTACTTATTTATTGTTGTATGTTATTTATTTTTACATTTGGTATTTTTTACACTTTAATTATCTTACTTAGTTACTCAGTTGTCGATATTTTTTTGAATTTGAATTTAATGTTCTATTCTTTGTGGTTATTCTATATTCTTTTTTTTCAACTTGAAGATGATCTATGGAGTAGATCGAAAACGTTCGTTTTTTAAATAAACTCTCTCGGACACGAATTAGGTGTTGATTATTATGACAAATTGTTATATTTGATGTTCAAAGACAAGAAATAAATTTTACAATTTTTAATTTGCAAATAAATTATAAACCCGTTTTGTTTATTGTCACCTTTTTCAAAAATTCTTCATATATTTGTAGAGGAGAAGGTGGTATTATGGAACCCCAATTACATTTTAGTGAATTGTAAACAAGGTATCATAACTACACCCACATTTATGGAATTATGGTATTTATGGTATTATGGAACCCCAATTACATTTTAGTGAATTGTAAACAAGGTATCATAACTACATCCACAGTTTTTGTGCGAAAAGTACCGGTAACTAGTAAACTAAATGTTCCTAATTGGATTTTTCGCTAGTGTAATTTTAAGTATGGTTTTTTAAGGCTTTTGTACAAAAAGTCCGAAAGTAGGCTTAGAGAAAATCGGGTGGTAATATGAAACCTTACTGTATGTGAGATCCGGAATTTTTACCGATTATTTGACGATTAATTGTCCCGTTTTTGCCTAAAATCCAACTAAATTTTCCTTTAACTTAAAGTGGAACCTAACGGGAAAAAAAAACTTTTCGTTTATGTTCGACATAAACATCCGTTCAATTCGAAACTAATCCCACATTCCAACGCTAAAGTTTATAGTTAACATGGGCCCGGGAACAACTCTGACCCATCTGCATACCTTTTACCTCACAACAATTGGTCACATGACCATTCTCCCACGCCGAACTTATAAAAACACCCCTTCCTTCCCCTTCTCGGGGGAGTCGTTCATTAGCCGTCACTATTACAACTGTGTCCTATTATAAACTATTATATTGTGTCCTCTTGGAAAAGGATTATCCTCATCATACCACATCGTGGGATATCAGAACCTTTTTCCTAAACGAAAAATTATTCAGAGACATAAAGAGGTATGGGCCTTATTTTTGTGAACTCTCTCTCGGTCCGTCGCGGTTCAGGGACTCAGATTTTCCCTTTTGAAATTGGTTATTGTAATCTCTATGTATCTAATAAATCGTTGTTATCCTGTTAAAGTGGTGTCATCATTACTCGTATATCGCCGGTCATCTTACCGACGCACTCCTCCCTCCTCCACTCGACCCGAAACATTTAATCCCGTTACTGCGGGAACGGTAAATTTTTAATCCTGACCAGTGAGAAGGGTTTAACGACCTGTTGCCGGTTAGGAGACCTACACCCTCCCCGGCGGTTCACATATTNAGTTTAGCATTTAATTTTATGTATATTGTTCTCTGCGAGGTTCGTTTTGATACAAAAAAAGCATTAAGTCGTTTAAATTTGATGTAATAAGTGATTAGTCCTCTTAATTACTAATATCCAGTTGCGTAGCTACATATTCAGCGCCCTGCAGCAAGTAGAATCGGTGCACCCCTTTGTTCCTCCGAAGAGTTCTCGCGAAATTTATTTTGGACATTCACTTTAAAAATATATATCTAATTATTTCAATTTTAAACCTTACTTAATAACAATTTCAGATTCAAGGCATTTCAACAATGAAACATTCAATTTAATAAATATAAATGTAATAATAAAACAAAATATAATTCTTTAAGTATGCAGCATCTTATAATATTTACTACATTGAATATAAACTGTATTGACAAAATGTATGCAAGTTTAGTTTTATAACAAATGCATAATAATACATAGAAAAAACTTCAAGATTGACCGATTTGCAAACAAAAAAGCGAGAAAACAGCAATCACTTTCTCCAGATCAAGTTGATAGCTATTATTTTTTCATTTGATATAGTAGCCAGAGCCAAGACGGTGTTGTGACATGCTTCTTCTTAAATAAGTTTTGATTAATTTTAGTTTTGAAAAACTTCGTTCTGTTGTCGGTGTCGTCGCCCGTAAAGTTAAAAACCTTAGGCATGTTGCAGCAATGTCGGAGAATCTACTCGAGACTGCGGTGTGAATTCGGCAACTTCGATTACACAAGTAATTTCTTTTACCTGACTATAAAAACACATTTTAAATCGAAGCAGTTGAGATCCAAAACTAGGCGAAATGTCGGAGGGATATGCCAATTGTAACAATTCTGATCCTTCCGGAATATTTTTATCAGATGACAAGACAAGATATGCAGGTGATAAGCACTCAAAAAGTGTACAAAACTTTCGAAAGGATTCAAATCAAATAGATAATCGATTAATTATTAAATCCAAAAATGTTTTACAAATATTTTTGCAGATTTTATTTCGCCCTTTCTAAGTTGGCGCCCTCGTGATTCGTGCGCCTGGAGCAGTTTTCAGTAACTGCTCCACGGTAGAAATATTATCAGTTCGAAATGAGGTGGTTCCATAATACCCGCAGTGTTCCATAATACCACCTTTTCCTCTATATGTACGTATACATGTATGCAAAGTAATTTTGCCGTACGATTTCAATGCTTTCGGCACTGCATGTGCATGAAAAACAAATAAAAAATACATTTAAAAAACATTTTAAACTAACGCTTTTTTTTATTCAGATAAATACTGTATACTAGAAATTAAAAATTAAATTTTCTTCAGCTTTCACAGGATTTTTTGTATTATACGACCAAGAATACTGCGAAAGCTGAAAAAATTTATTGTTTACTTTTTAATACATTTATCTGAGTAAAAAGCGTTACTTTAAAATGCGTATGTATTTTTTATTTTCTACTTTTTAGTTATACTGTATGTAGTGTACAGTACATAACACTGAACTATCGAAATTCTTCTTAGTTTAGCATTTAATTTTATGTATATTGTTCCCTGCGAGGGTGGTTTCGATCAAAAAAAGCATTAAGTCGTTTAAATTTGATGTAATGAGTGATTAGTCCTCTCAATTACTAATAACCACTAGCGTAGCTACATATTAAGCGCCCTGCAGCAAGTAGAATCGGTGAGACCCTTTGTTCCTCCGAAGAGTTCTCGCGAAATTTATTTTGAACATTTACTTTAAAAATATATATCTAATTATTTCGATTTTAAACCTTACTTAATAACAATTTTAGATTCAAGGCATTTCAACAATGAAACATTCAATTTAATAAATATAAATGTAATAATAAAACAAAATATAATTCTTTAAGTATGCAGCATCTTATAATATTTACTACATTGAATATAAACTGTATTGACAAAATGTATGCAAGTTTAGTTTTATAACAAATGCATAATAATACATAGAAAAAACTTCAAGATTGACCGATTTGCAAACAAAAAAGCGAGAAAACAGCAATCACTTTCTCCAGATCAAGTTGATAAGCTATTGTTTTNATTTTCTAGTAACTAAAAGTGTAGGGCCAATCTCAACCATACGAACACGTTAGGCTCAATTAATTTATGTTCTCCTACATTATAAGATGAAAGTAAAATAAAGCGTTTCATTGGGAGTTTTAATGATTACGATAAAAAATACTATTTTATTTCTAAAGATGAAATAAAAAAAAAAAACTAAAGTGCGATGAGTGATATTTACTTTTAGCGAGTGCTCCGCTGTTCAATGATGCGCTAACACAATACATAGATATTACATGAACTAACAAGTAGAGACTTTAAAACATAGATAATAATATGCGGCAGAAACCTCAAAATTTCTCTCTTAGGTGAGTCTTCAAGATGCAACTTTTCGTATAATAAATAATAGAAAGAAAACCTGACATGGTAAATTATTATTGAAATGCGAGATTTTCCGGGAAAATAAAATTTTCCGGGATTTTTCTCGAAGGGAATAAACGGCGGGAATCCCGGGAAAACGGGATCGCTGGATTCCAAGAAAGAAACCCTAGTTACAACTATATAGAAAAAAATTTACATTCAAATTAGCATAATGTATACAAGAGTTTGCACAAAAAACATCGTGATGCTACAAATTTGTAAAAGAACAACAAGAAACTTACATGGTTTATGAGAAATGCAGAAGTTGTGACTAGGGATTATAATGAAAATTAAAATACCGATTTACCGGTAAATTACCGGTAAATTTATTTCCTGAAAAATAAAATTAAAGTGATAAAAAATAAGTAATTTTGATTTCCATTTCACATTTTTTATTTCAAAGATATAGAATATAAAAAATATAAAAATTAAAGTGTTATTCTAAACAAACTATAATAATAACTTTTAGAAACATAAATAAAATAATACGGAAAAATAAAAATAAAACAGAAATAATATATAGTACCTAATACAGTACCATTTTATTGATTACCAGTTTTTTAAAAATAACTTTTCAAGAAACTTTAATTATTTAAAGTCATATCTCCTAATTTTAATCTAAGTTTTGTACAAAATAATCCAGATTAGGTTAGGTTAGGTTAGGTTTCTAGACATTTCGGACAGTATCTTTAAGTAATAAAAATCTTTCCAGCATGTTTAGTAAGCTATTCCACCTGGTTCTACAATCTAAAATTAAAGAAAGTTCTTTTCGTGAGAGTAATTCCCCACGAAAATAAAGTTAGAATAATACATATTTTGCACAATCTTAAGGCATAATATTAGAATCTTGTAATAAATATTTGTATTTAATTATTTTAAACAGTTGTTAGAAGTAAAAAATTTATTTAAGGTACAAATTTTAATGTTATTTTGCAATAATATTGCATTAATGTCTTGTCATAATGTGGTGTATTTAAAATTGCTATTAATTTAAAAAATATGTAAAATATTTACGTATTATTATTTTTAAATATTATAAAAAGAGATATTTACTTACTCTTTAAGAAAAACATTGATTGTAAAGATTTTAAACCTTTAAACATCTCAAAAAACGGCAGAGCACAAATCACATATGCTAACTAGAGCTTTCTGTACAATTTACAGTGTCTCTCAAACCCAAGAAAGTTTAAATTAAAATTAAACAAAAAATGTCTCACATAAAATTAATAATTAAGTATATTGTTGCTTACACTTATCTATTTTTTTAATTTTTTTTTCAATGCCCCTTTAGAACTTTTAAATACCTATAAACACAATATTTTCTACATAAAAATTTCTAGTATGAATTTTTCATTTACCGAATGTTTATTTGTCAATTTATCGGTTGACCGATATATAATCCCTAGTTGTGACATTAAATAAAATATGGATGGTTATGGTTAACAGGTATAAGCTAAAAAACAATGATAAATTGTAAAATGATTTACAAAGGGAAAACATACTACATATATGTAAAAAGTTTGGACTTACTGCAAACATAACGGTATGGTACATAGTGTTGGAAAAACACCCCAGTGTACATGGTGCAGTAGAAAGGCAAGACTATAAAATTTGGGAAACACGTAATCTTGATTGCGGTAAGATCAATAGAAAACATTTTGAGAACTGCAGAATGATGGAGTGAAGAAAGTGCACCGTAAAATAAAAAAAAACCTAAGAAAATTGTTTTAACTTACAGTAGAGTTCTGCACGATGTGGTGATACACAATATGTAAATGGGAAAGGTTAACAGTATACAACAGAAAGGAATCGTCTTGAGGTAGGGGAGAGACAGTGGGTGTGAATGGTGTTAAGAAAGGGGGG
>NW_019385075.1:387599-388079 GCF_000671375.1 Centruroides sculpturatus
AGTAACTAAAAGTGTAGGGCCAATCTCACCCATACGAACACGTTAGGCTCAATTAATTTATGTTCTCCTACATTATAAGATGAAAGTAAAATAAAGCGTTTCATTGGGAGTTTTAATGATTACGATAAAAAATACTATTTTATTTCTAAAGATGAAATAAAAAAAAAAAACTAAAGTGCGATGAGTGATATTTACTTTTAGCGAGTGCTCCGCTGTTCAATGATGCGCTAACACAATACATAGATATTACATGAACTAACAAGTAGAGACTTTAAAACATAGATAATAATATGCGGCAGAAACCTCAAAATTTCTCTCTTAGGTGAGTCTTCAAGATGCAACTTTTCGTATAATAAATAATAGAAAGAAAACCTGACATGGTAAATTATTATTGAAATGCGAGATTTCCCGGGAAAATAAAATTTCCCGGGATTTTTCTCGTAGGGAATAAACGGCGAGAATCCCGGGAAAGAAACCCTA
>NW_019385075.1:389104-392488 GCF_000671375.1 Centruroides sculpturatus
TTTTTTTTGAGGGCTTAAGAAAATTTAGAAGGTGAGGAGGAAGTGGAAATGAGACGTATGAGCACCCTACTGGGTACCGTATGGAAGGATGCACAGATAACGAAAACATTAATTATCCACTCCCCTCCTCCCTCGCGGATTCTCTTAATCAAGTATGGATACCAAGTTTCATGTAGTTTTTGGCCAATGTTATTATTCATCATACTATCTTTGTTTTTAAGATTATTTTAAAATTCCATACGAACTAAATATATTTGAAAGAATCGAATCTAAATCACACAACTACGGTATAACCTTGGCACCAGAAAAACTTCCTTGTTTGAATTACAAGTTAAACCCACATAATAATCATAATAATATATGGAATCATAAAAACGAAATTTACAAACTCAGTTGAAACTACATTCACTCAAATCCGTTTCTCCTACTCCAAGTGTCCCTAATAATATAACACGAAACAGACTGAAATTAATTGAAGAAGTTTGTTTCTCGCCATTTGTTTGACTTTTTAACTCGCATTGTCCTTGAAGTCAGAAGTAGATCGAGTATTTTTTACTTGTTTTTAACTAAAAATATTTTTATTTTTAGTGTTATTGAATATACCGATCACATAATTCTTATTTATTGAATTTATACAATTATATTCCTACTTATTTTAATTACGTTTCACCAAAAACACTCGTATAAAAATTTAAATTAATATAATGTTATCGAAATTATATTCTTAAATTTCTTAGAATATTGATTTTTATGATCTTCCTCTATTTTATTTCGCTGAAAATATAAATAAAAATATCTAAATACTTAAATTACCTACTGGAAATTCGTTATTTAAATATTATATAGGGATACATTGAATATTTATCATTTGGAGTCGTATATGGAAAGTATAGTAAGTCGTCGAAATTTGAGCGACAAAATGTTCATACATTTGATGTTTTGACACGTCATAAATTAAAAATTAAAAAAATATTCAGCAATGAGTTGCGTAACTAACGTAATGCATAAAATTAAAATTGACTAAGGGGGTCATCTGTTATAAAAGCTATTTTTAACAAAATCTCATGCCATTAATTATTATAAAATAGTAAAAAGCCTAATTTTGAAGGTCGACATGAGTTTTACCCCCCAAAAAAGAAAAGTGGGTTAGATAAATTTCAAAATATGGTTTTTCTGTAACCTTTGATTTATCGTATACAATTTTAAAAGTAAAAACAACGGGTTGCTATCGTTAGCGTATATTATTTTTTAAACTATTGTAAGATTAATTAATTAAGTATGAGTACAATATATTACTCCTATAGTGACAAGGCATGATAATGAACACCAATATTCTCAGGTCCCAAACGGACTTCGAACTTTTATGTTTCGAGTGTTGAAAAACTAGAGAGTTAGTTAAGCTTTCATCTTTCAGAATTAAACAAAGCAAGACTTAAGTCTAGCTTAAACAATATTTTATTGTTTAACTATCTTCCAATAAAACGAAAATAAATTATTTGAATCGCGAAGAGAATATCAAAGTCAAAGAAATTTTAGATGAACGAAACTCGGGTTTAGTCTAGAAACAGACTTCCCCGTGTCCCCAAAGGTTTCGAATGACGAGGAGAAACCAATCGGTACACAAAACAGAAGGAAATAATCTATAAAAACGCGCGTTTCAAGCACTCGACGTTCTTTGTTCTTTGCTCCAAACATTTTGTTTTCTCATATAAATCTGCTGTTCGACCTTTTATCTATCTCCGCGAGACGTTCGATCTTCCGGAGTTGTTCGTGCTCTTCAAAATTCATCCCTGCGACAAGGACANTTCTTTGCTCCAAACATTTTGTTTTCTCATATAAATCTGCTGTTCGACCTTTTATCTATCTCCGCGAGACGTTCGATCTTCCGGAGTTGTTCGTGCTCTTCAAAATTCATCCCTGCGACAAGGACAATTTTTTCCAAGCTCCAGGATGCCAGGGGCATTCGAATCTGCCGATAGTAACCGAGAAACCAAGGAAGACAATTTGGGGATATTTGTGATTTTACCAGACTCTATCCTTGTAAATTTGTGTCGACGGAGACGTAGAAACATTTGTAAGAAAACCGTTAAACATTTTTATTAAATGGATAAAAATGGTAAACTTGTCTCAGTGCTAATTTCATGCCCGCATGCGATTATCTCGACCCCTCGACCGTCCCGACAATCACGAACAATCGGCAAGTCTTACAATATGACGCACAATACAGTATGTTACCAATCAAAAAGTCTAGAACAGCAACTCTATTGGTACGGTGTTACAATATTGTGGTTATCACTATTTTATAGTAAATATCACTATTATGTTAGGTTAAGAAGGTTTAAGTTTGAATACATTTGTAAGAAAACCTATCTACAAATTTTCACGAAATAGATTTATTATAAATGAATTTCTTTACATTTTATCTAAATGCAAACTAATGTTTCCCCGTTTACTAGTAGATTTGTGGGTTTAGTTGGAATACCGTTTAAAATTGTGGATCATAAGCTTTCAATTGCCTGTTCCAATGACAAGTTACGCTTACAATTTTGTGTATAACACTACATAAGTCAGCAAACTTCGAAAATATTACTCATGTGTAAGTAGCTGACATCTATAAATAGAAATTGTACAAGTATAGGGTGTGGAAGAGTCGCAGTTTGGCCTCGTGGGTATATACGATTAAGGCATAAAGTCAAACAGATTGATAAAATATTTTTGACCTTACATTTGAAATATTTCTAAGAAATTTATTAATTTATTACAGTTTATAGTTACTGCAAATAAAATATTATTTTTAATATTTATTTATTTATTTTTAAACGAATATTATTATTTTAGTATATTTTATATACTGTATTATAACAGCTTTTTTTCCAGAACACAAACTCAAGATGAAAGCGATAAATTTAAGCGAACCGCTTCCAGCTCCTTTTCAATTCGAAACTATTATCGATAAAGAAGATGTGAAACGATTCTATCGGAATTATTGGCATTATTCAGTCTACATTGCTACCATCTACCTGATAACCATCTACTTTCTTCGTGAATACATGAAGACCAGACCTGCCTTCGAGCTCAAGCGTGCTTCCATCGTTTGGAATGGGATCCTCGCTCTATTTAGTATCATTGCGACTGTAAGAGTATTTTCAATAATTCTGTTTGCATTTAGTCATTACACGTTTTATCATATCGTTTGTGATAAGATGCTTACGGAACAATCTCCACAGTTCATATTTTGGGGTACATTATTTCTGTTTTCAAAAGTATGGGAATTGGGAGATACTGTTCTAATTGTACTGAGAAAAAGAAATCTGATGTTTCTGCACTGGTATCATCATGTGGCAACTTTAATCGGAATGTGGCACGCTGCATATAGGGAAGCAT
>NW_019385075.1:393936-394299 GCF_000671375.1 Centruroides sculpturatus
TGCATTAAACACTATTCCAATCACATCAATTGAATCGGAAAGGGCATTCTCGGTGGCAAGACTTTTCATTACTAAAATAAGAATTAGAGTGAGTTATCGGAGTATTGACCATCTTTGCTTTTTAAAATCTTATAAAAGTTTGCAATATTTTGTATTATATTTTATTTAAAAAACGAAAATTACCTTCTAAATTAGAAGTTCTTTATTTTTTTTATTTTTAACTCAATTCAAAACATTTTTTGTTGTTGTTGTTGTATGCAGTTTCCACCAAACTTTAATTAATTTTTTTCTTAACAATGTAAATTCGTCTCTGTAATCCAAAACACACGCTTTGGTAGACGTATCTCACAGCAATTTCTGGTT
>NW_019385076.1:0-38861 GCF_000671375.1 Centruroides sculpturatus
TTTAAACACCTCGCTTTCCTGGCTAGTTCCTGCTTGATTTTTCATGGGATCAGCATGTATCTTTTTAGCTTTCTTGCAAATAATTGCTTCCGATATGCTGTCGCCAACACACCATTTTTCAGTTATCCAAAGCGAAAGCAATTTCTCACATGATCTAATGTCTTCGATCTTTGTTTAAAAATTGATTTAACCCCTATCGCAATGTTAGCAGATTTAATAATGTCTTTATTTTTCATTGTCGATATCATTGTTTTCAGAATACGTATGCAACAGTTAAATCTTGAACACGCGTGCCACCTGCCACCTTCATATTTCTCAATAATCTGTTTTTTCAGTTCCATTGAGATTCTAGTCATTTTTTTAGTTTTCTGTTGCTTTTCCTTTGCCTTTTTGCAATTCATGATTAATAAAAATAATAAAATTTTACTTACAAATTAAAATCAGAAGAAATTTAACAAAGTTATAAACCATGGCACCACGAACGTCTAGTCTGGTCTAATACACTGATAGTGCTACTTGTTCATAGATGGCGCGTATAATTGAATTAAGTCATATACCAAACAAAATTTGTTTCGTCCAAACAGGACGTATTCTAAAGCAGTCGTATACGGAGGTACCACTATATTTGGATTGTGATTAAACAATCAATTCTTTGTATTAAACAAAATATATAGCCTGGTGTAAGATTAACCAAGCAGAGAAGATAAGTTCTGTCAGATTTTGATGTTTATTCACTGAAGAATTTTGCATAGGATTTAAGATACCTAAATCAGACACTTGTTCTTTCTATGATTACACAAGCATTAAAATTGACAATGCAAAGACATCAAGTCAAGCAGCTCTTGTAAAGGAACTTGAATTCATTACATCTAACGAAAGCATGTGCAGTCCAGGAAAAATTGCATCTTTTACAACTAGCTTAATCCCATCCTGAAAACTACCATGTTATTACTGTTGGCCTTCAACAAGCATTGCCAGCTCAAAAATTAATCCTAGAGCCTGCTGCTGAACTATAGAGTTACAACTGTAGAACACCTAATTGTGGAATAGACATTGGGCACGTTTTTGTGAAATGAAAGTATTGCTAAATGTGGTTCTTTTGAAATTGTGAGTTGCCTATTGAAATACTTAACACAAAACAATACAGTCTCAGGAACTTCATGTTTTCAATGATAACTGCAAAGGGCAAAATAAAACTGAATCCTAATTTCTCTCTACCTTGCACCAGTGCATTTGGGTAAGTTTATACAGATCTATCATCACTTTCCAGTTGTAAGACATACACAACTTCGTTGTGACTGAGATTTCAGTCGCATAGAGTTGTATTCTCAGAGATACTGCTCTTCTGTGTATGTGACCGAAGACTGGTCAAATGCTATCTTAAATGATAATACAAAAAAGAAATTCAGAGTAACAATGATGCAGCTGTTTGATTTTAAAAACTCTAATACACTGATTAATTTGATTCCCAAGAAAACTATATCAGATTCAAAACAACTCCAGTTTTCAAGTGCCTCTGTCTTTCTGATTGACTCAGTGGTACCAGACACTCTATAAGTTGGCTCCACTTATCACCATGAATTGTCATCATTCACACAATGCACTCTCAAGAAATGAGACTGCCCTCATTCACAAATTTCAATTTGTAACTTACAACCAAAATACTCTTCACAAGTTCCTACAGAAGGTCAAAAATTTGCAGATTTAATGTCACTTCTGGAATGGATTCCACCAGCACATCATGCTTTTTGCAGGAATCCAGTTAGTCAAGATCTTACAGATGAGGAACATCAACCTCAAAATGTGGATGGACTTGATGATGATGGTTAGTGCTTGGCAAAAATGAACTGTGTTCTCTAATCCTATTATTAAAATTAAGAAATGAAACTGTAAATAGTGTCTTAATATTCAAATCATTGTTAAATTATAACGTATACTTATGCAAAACAAATTTCTGTCTATCACTCATTCATAAACTTTTGCAAACACTGCCACACTACATGGTGCAAAGATACCTCTGGTTATCAAAATATGTGTATAATTCAGGTATTTTACATTGTAAAAATATTTCTAAAATTATCTAAATGCAACATAATACCAAAATCTTCACAATAAAAGCAATTTCAGCATTTAATCCTAATATTTGGAATTATGAATGTTTTTAAACTTTAAAATGTTCATATCTCAAAAGTAACTATGTATGGCTTAGTGACTTATTGCACCAATCCCTTCAAATGTCAAGACTGATTTATGCATTAAATTTAATTGTGATTGTCACTATTGGCATACTAAGAGTTCAGGAAATATAGCTATAACTGTTATAAACTGTTTCATAACAATCATTAGTTGCACTTCCATTTGCAAGGAAAAACTGTAGAAAGAAGAAAAAGAAGGAAAAAAAACAAGCTATCAACAGCATTAGATAATTGAAGATGAATAATTATCAAATTAAATGATATATGTTGTTAGCAATGTTTAGAATTCTTACTCAGATTACATTATATTAATTCAGTTCAACATTGATGTAAGGGAAAGAATCAAATAAAAAATCATCATCATAAATTTTCAGAGTATTAAATTAAATTCATTCTATTTTTTTTTATAAATCTGTTCAAAATAAATCTCAAAGTTTCTATTGTTTAAAATAATTAAGTGTTTTTATTGAGTAATAAAATTATGCACTCCTTGTTATCTAGATCATATGAACCATGAATATATACCAGATGGTCAACAAACTGATCTAATCTTTTTTCCAAACTGCAATTTTATGCTATTTGGCCAGAGAAAAGATCATATCACGTATCACATATCTTTTATGTTAGGATACCAGATACACAAAATATTTTGGCACACAATCTATCAATATCTAAGGTAATATTTACAGGATAAGAAGTGAATGGTGGTCTATCTATGACTCAGTTTAAGTGGTCTACAGATCAATAACTTTCAGAACCACTGATCTAGATCAATATCAATAAAAAACTTTTGTATTATTCTTATTGATTTAAAAGAATTAAATTTATTTCTGTTATAAATATAATACATGCTTCTAAATCAAAATCAATTATTTAAGAAATGTTATGCTTTAAACACTATTTTTTGAGAAAAATAATCATAAAAAGAATTTTGTTAAGTCATATTTAAATAATTAAATGAAATTATATCTTACCTCCAATATACATAATTATCTGCAGTTTTGTTGTCAAGTAATGTTGTAATAATATTTAGTCCATCATGCAATTTTGATAATGAGGAATTTAAACAGGAAAGTTTTTCCAATTTATCTGAAGAATTTTTAATTACATTGACCTATAAAAAAAAAAAAAAAAATTTTTAATTACATTGGGGTTTACAATAAATATTATAAACATACAGTTTACTTTTGTATATACAAGATAAAGACAAAAATAAACAGCAAAGAACAATAGTTTTATTATGAGATTAGATATAATAAATTACAATTTATAGTCAACTCCACTTAATGTAATAACTTTGGGATTCTCCTCTACTGATATAAGTAACTGATAACATTTAAGCAGAGTAAGTAAATAGGACTACAGTTAGAAAAAATTCTGGTTTCATTAACTAACATTAAAAGGATACATTAAAATATATACAGTAGCGCATCAATTATCCAACTCAATTGGGGACTCAGGTTGGTCAGATAACTGAAAAATCGGATAACCGAAAAGAATGAAAAAAATACATTATTAGTATAGTATATTAGTATATCCCATGTAATTAGTATATTAGTATATTGCTATTAACCAACTTTGCGTTGAATTTTCATCGATGTTAAGCCTAACAAATTCTTTAAAAAAATAATAATCGTTGCTATTGTATTGTTAAAAATTATTTTTAAATTATTTTATTGCTCACAAAACAAACAATCACTCAATTAGAAAATTAAGTCTCGTTTAAATACTGGCCTCCCTTCAATGGTCGAGCCAGTATTGCCAGCTAAAACACGCAAAAATTTAACAAAAATAATATTAAAGTAGCCAAGACATAGCCAAATATTGTAGTGCCACATCACTAGCGGACATTTGAAATTTGCCAACTAGAATGGTCGGATAACCGATGTGACGGTTAATCGGGGGTCGGATAATCGATGCTCTACTGTAATTTGAAGTATTACAGTAGCTGAAACTTTATATACTAACTGATGCTTACCACATAACTTCCAGCACATTTAGTTTCACCACAAATGTTTTTGACTTCATTCAGAGGCTCTTTTCAGGTGAAATAACATGATAGAATTATAGTTAAAATGTTATTTTACCTGAAGAGAACCACTGAATGAAACCAAAAATGTCTTTTTTCCAAATGTAAATACTATTAATTTAAATACTGGCATGTGTTGATGCATGCTGGGATAGCTTAATAGAATATAAAAGTATTGGCAATGTAAATTGTGATATCCACTGATGAGGCTAACAAGCGAAATATATATGGAGAAAAAGAAAAAATGAAAAATAAAGTAAGAAATAATTAATAAGTTTCAAGTTCATCTCTGTTTTTAATTCTTTCGAAATTGGATACAAAAGAGTGAATTTTAACTTGCTTATTCTTACGGAATTTTAAAAAAGTTTTTTTAGAATTTATTATTTTTAATATGTTAAACTTGTCAAAGAAATGTAAAGGGAGTGGAGACTCAAATTAAGAGTAGCAGAAGGATTCTCTGTTAATGGTTTACATCAGGGATCGGCCCTTAGCCCTTATCTGTTCGACCTGATAATGGATATGTTGGTTTGTGACATTAAGTGTGGTGCTCCATGGAGTACGCTGTTTGCAGATGATATTGGGCTGTGTGAACCTTCCCAAACCAAGGCTGAGAAGAAACTGGAAGAGTGGAGGAAAGGGGCATGAGAATTAGCAGAACTAAAACAGCTTATATGACTCTGAATGGCAGGGACAAGTGTACTATTAAAACCAAAATGTGCCGCTTCCTGTGGTTCCGAGTTTTAAGTATCTAGGGGCCTTCATTGAGATAGAGAAGGATTGAACTCAGAAGTGCAATATAGAATTCAATGTGGATGGTTAAACTGGAAGAAATTGAGCAGTGTGTTATGTGACAAGAAAGTTAGTTGCAAACTGTAAGGTAAAATTGTACAAATTGGTTGTTATACCTCCAATGTTGCTTGGGACTGAGACATGGGCAACCACAAAAGCCCAAGAAAGAAAGATGGACATGGCAGAGATGAGAATGTTGAGATGGATGTGTGGAGTGTCAAGGAAGGATAGAATAAGGAATGAGTTTATCAGAAGTTCTGTTAATGTAGGTCCCTTGAACAGGAAGATGCAAGAATGCAGGTTGAGGTGGTTTGGCTACATAGAGAGAATTAGTGAAGATTATGTTGGAAAGAGGGTCGGAAAACTGATAGTGAAAGGAGGAGGAAGAGAGGAAGACCAAGGCTGCATTGGAAAGATAAGGCAGAGGAAGACTTGAATCAGAGAGAACTTAAGAGAGAAGATACCCTTGTTAGGAAGAAATGGAGGAAACTTATTAGAGAAGGAAATGCCAACCACATATAAACATGGGGGAAAAGGCAAATATAAAGAAAAAGACTGTATTTTAAAATTATTAACACTATTTATTTTTTTATGAAAAATTAAATTAAATTACAGTAGAGCATCGTTTATCTGAATCAATTGGGAACTGGGGTTGTTCAGATAACCAATTATGTACGAAAAATTATATTAACCTAGCCCATGTTGAAATTTTTCTCTGTTGCGTGTTGCTTTGCGTTGAATTTTTGTCGATGTTAAGCCTAACAAAAATTTTTATAATAATAATCGTAGCTATTGAATCATTAAAAATTATTTCTTTATTTTGTACAAACAAAATAAATATATTGAAAAATATAAAAACAAAAAAATTATACTTTAGAAGTTAATCTAGTATCAAAAATGTTCGATCCAGCACGACACATGTCCCGACACAGTCCTCAGAAAAACACCACACAAAAGTGCCAGTGCTACCAGCTAAGACACACACACCAACATAAAAAATATTGGAGTAGCCCAAGACATAGCCAAAGGTTGCAGCGCCACAGCACTAGTGGAAATTTAAATTTGGTGACTGAACGCTTTCGGATAAACGATGCTCTACTGTATATTAATTATTGTAAATTGTAATAAGTCAAATAAAAAATAAATGCTTACCTTAACATATATTTTCGGCGGTAAAATAACTGGAAACCAACTACTCATTCTTCGTACAATACTGCGTCTTCGACCAACTTGCTTTCCTTTCCACATATTAATCTATAAATGAATATTAATTTATAAGTCAATAAATTAAAATCTTAAGTTATTTTCTTTCATTTTAATAAGCGAAATGTGATTTCCAAATGGATTCAAATATGTATAATAACACATATATGACTATAAAATTCATTATTCTATTTATCTTTGATAAATTGATGAAAATATTGGCCTCTATAATTCTATTTTCTATAATATGCTTCTTGTCTAGCCTTGGTATATACTTATGAGCACTATGTTGGCCTCTTTATTTCTAGACTTATTACACCATCACTGGACACAAGATCAACCTTAGAAAATCAGTTTATTTTCCCAAAAAAGTATACATTTCAGACCTCAAGTCCCTCATCAATTTCATAAATATTTGTAAAAGAAAAAGCTGATGAGGGACTTAAGGTCTGAAATGCATACTTTTTTTTGGAAAATAAACTGATTTTGTAAGGCTGATCTTGTGTCTAGTGATGGTGTAATAAGTCTAGGAATAAAGAGGCCAACCTAGTTTTCACAAGTATAATTCTATTTTCTGCTATTTTTCTAAAATATTTTTGTTATTATATAAATAAAACTTATTTGTCAAATATGATAGGTAATTTCTCAACCATTGTAATTAATTAATGAAGAATTTTCTAATTGTGAATGTAGTAGTATAAGAGATTTTTTACTAACCTTAATTATACACAAATTCAAATATATTTCGTTATTATCTTGCAATTAAAAAAAACATTTCTTATCAAAAACACTTCAATGAAATTTGCTGTTTCTAGTATATTAGCAATAGTTGATATATTAACAATGATTTAAAGGATTTTGGATTTAACAACAAAATTTATAGTCATATATAAAAAAATTAACAGATTATTTTGTTTTCAAATTCGAGAGTCACAATTCTTAATTAAATGCAATTAAAGTATATTTTCCAAAAAATATAGTTTGTTTATTTCAATTTAGATCAGATAGTTGTTTGACAAGGACAACAACCCAAACAGACTAGAGCATAAAATGACAAAAGATATTAAAGCATTAACTGAAATTTTATCATATAATTTTATATTTAAAATTTTGTTACTAAAGAAGGTTAATTTTTTTGCATGTACATATTTTAACATATAAACAGAAGAACAAGCTATATTTATCAAAAAGTCCTTTCAATATCTAATTTATTTACTGTACTGGAGTGATTAGGCTGCAATTTTCAAATTCCAGACCTATAGATTGCCATCATTGTCTCTTGTTAATCTCAAGAACAGAGTTAGATGGATGAGAATTGATACCAGATATGGAAAGCTTAGGAGCTGGAGCATATAACTATACATGAACTTCTGGTCTAGACCAGAAGTCATATGATTTTTAAATTAAAATATAATTAAAAATTGCAGCCTGGCATTGTGACAATGTCACAGTGATTAATCACTTGCTGTAATTAAATTACTTGTACTTAACATTTTCTAGAAGGATATTTAGAAATCAATCAGGTTACACCTGTCAGTATTAGCAAACAACTGCTTATTATGGCAGAATGTACCAACTTTCTCAATACCTTCACCCTGTACCATAGTAGAAATCCATAACTGTCATAACATTGCATGTGCACTACTGGAACCTACGACATTAATTATTAGCTGTTCAGCAATGACTATGTTAAGATCATCAATGACATATGAAATGATAAGTTTTGTATCCTTGGCCAGGCTGAATTCTCAGGCATTCAGTTAAATTGAGTGTTTATTCTCCTGAGAGCTTGAGGAATCAATGGTCCTAGATGTAAATTCTTACAGCAGTGAAATTCCTGAAGCACAGCACTGTCATTGTTTTCATAAAAAGTCTTACAAAAAAATGATCATTCTGGAAAATGATTGCCATAGTTAATAAGAATGATATTCAATTGTTATGACTATTTTTATACATAGAACTTGGCTGCGACATGTGTGCTTATGCAAAGAAAACTGCAATTTAGTTTCATGCCAAAATATTGTAGTGACAGGTTTTAGTGCTAATTCTTTTTAATGGAAATTACTTCTGCATGTCCTAAACTGTCACAATACTAGATTTAGTTGCATTTGGACTGATAAATATTTCTCTAGACAGCACTGAATAGGAATTACAGTCATTTGGAGCAATGCATGCTAGGAATAACCAAGAGAGATCACAAAAGAATAGAGTGGATTAGGCAAAGAACTCAGATAACTCATGTGATCCACAGAATTAAATCTCTCAAATGGCAATGGGCAGAACATCTGGCAAGGAGGACTGACAACAGATGGTCCACGAGAATCACAATGTGGTATCCACAGGGAATCAAGAGACCCAAAGGACGTCCATACTTAAGATGGGACTATGACATAAGGAAACAAGCAGGCACATGGTGGAGAGAAGCAAACTAAGGCAAACATGGGCACAAATGATGGACAATTATGTAAGGGAGGCGAGGCTACACCATAATTTGAAATGGTAGAATAAGCTGAAGCTGATGATGATGATGATATCAAAAATTAAACATGTTTTTTCTGGATATGTCACAATCCAGATTTATCACAATTATATTTCTTCATGAATTCTATAGAATATTATCCCTTTACTTTTGTAAAGTTTGTGTAAATTTAAAAATATAAGTAGAAATATTATTGATATTTCTATATATAAATTGATTGATTATATTCAATATATCTGATATNTATCTATGAATTATTACGTAAAACTTCTTATTCTGGAATTTAAAACACAAATAAAGATCGAGAGCGTCATATATGTATTTTTATTATAGTTTCTATTGTCTTTTTTTTTAAATAGTGTACTGACAAATCATTAATATTAATGTTTTCTATAAGACAAAAATACTGACAGTAAAGGAATAATAGTCAAACAAACAGTATAATTATTCTATAAGGAGCATTTTTTAAATTGTGTTTTAAATTTCAAATAAAATTATGACAGTAAAGGAATAATAGTCAAACAAACAGTATAATTATTCTATAAGGAGCATTTTTTAAATTGTGATAATAATTTCAAATAAAATTATATGAAGTAAATTTTATCATTTCAAAAAAACTGAAAATATCATAACTGGAATAACTGAAATAGATTAATTATTTCATGCACAGCAACTGTGCAGGTGGAGCCAGTGACAACTCACAAAGTGGAAATTATTTCTTGTGCATAACAGAAAAAAACTCTGAGCTACTATTTACAATGTTACAGAATGAATTATTCTATACTTCATACTTTTTAAAAACAGTTTGAATATACAGTTTGTATATACTCTACCATATAGAGACACTTTATTATTATTATTCTAAAATTAAATTATGTTGCAATTAAAACTTTTCTGTCTGTTATAAGAATTATTAAATGAAAAACAAAATTGATACCTTTGATTTTGATGAATCTTATCAAACTTTTTAACTCCATTTCATAGAAAAATCATTTAAGTTATTCATCTGTAAATTAAACCTATAAAAGAAATGTTTAAAAAGTTAATGAATGAAATTTTATGATTTAAAATTCAACTATTATATATAATTCATTCTGATACAATATTAAACCAAAAGTACAAATGACATTATTAATAAAATTTGTCTGTCAAAATTATTATTTTGGATATATTCAGCTGTGTAAAACTTGGTTTCCTTAATTTGGTAGCTACTTTCAAGATATTTTTTGTATTAAATGGAGATGATGACTGATACCAATCTGATATACAAGGAATGATCAAAAGTAAGGTTGCATTTTTTTACACTACAAAAGTGTACATTTTATTTCATACAATCAATACAGCCAACTGATAGTACATACATTAGGTTATTTTTCGACATAGTCTCCATATCGGTTTAGGCACTTGTCACTTCATGTGATGAGTTTGAAAATTTCCTCCTGAAAAAATTCTGTCCTTGCGTGTTCAGCTAACTTGTCACAAAGTGTTTCACTTCCTCGTCTAAAGCAAATCATCCTCCTGCTAGGTTCTCCTTCAAGTGAGGAAACAGGTGAAAGTCACTTGGAACGAAATCCAAGCTGTAGGGAGGGTGGTCAATGTCGTCCCAGGAAACTGCTTCAACAGCGTAGTGGTTTTCTGGGCTGTATGAGGTTGTGCTTTGTCACGAAGGAAGATGAGGCCCTCGGTGAGAAGTCCTTGCCGTTTCCTCCTGATTGCTTTGCACAATTGTGTCAAGGTTTTGCCCACAGAAATCGAATAACTGAGCGGATTTCTTCATGAGACCAGTTTTCCAAACAAGTCGGCATTTATGTTTACCTACAACTGGCGCTATAGGTGGCGAGTGGCTGAAGCTCTGCACAGTTGCCAACCACATGTATTGGAATTACCACACACTTCTCTATAACAAACGAAATTCCAGGAATATCAGCCTTGTAACATTAGTTTTTGATCAACTCTCATTACAGTTGAGTCCGCATAAGTCATCGTAGGTATAACTAGACACCGCCAGTTAAGTAGTCAGTTTTCTGTGGTCCCAGCCAACTTACATAGGCACTAATGATAAAAAACACTGGTTTACTGGACACCGTTTAACTCATCACCATTGGATAAATCAACATACTTTTTCTGTCCCACACTTATTTAGACATCTGATAAGTTGACTCCCCTCCTGAAAAAATGCACAGTAAGCTGTGTGGCATAAACTCATTTTTTTTCAAGAGGGGAGTCAACTTATTTATTAATATATACATATTAATAAAAATACAGTGGGTGATCGGTTAATGAACATAATCCGTTCCAAGACTTTGTTCGCTATCCGAATTGTTCGTTAACCGATTATCGATTTACCATAGGTTTCTATGGGAATTTGATTAATTCGTTCCGGAGACCCCAAAAATAAAAAAAGTATATACTTTTTTACTATGTTTATTCATATTTAATAATAAAAATACATATATACACGTTCTTGCATTTTTATTAGTCATGTTTTTTCTGTATTCTATCCAATGTCGATTACTTTTCTGTCTTATTCATGATTTTTCAGAAGTAATTAATAGCATTGTAAGATCCCTAGGCTTATTAACCTCAACTTGGTTTGGATGCCATTTTAAGACTGTTGTTCTGACATCTTCCTACTTCTTCAAAAGATCTTTAATAGCGGATATTGGCATAAATCCGCATTTTCAGAAGAAAACGTAAAAGAATTGTTTCTGTCAGAAAAAAAAAAGGCTGGAATTACAAAAGAGAGTTTCAAAGTTCGGGGGAATACTATCCGATCAGTATATACTGGGTAGAACGTCGATGTTGACGTCTTCTGCACTCCGAAAAGTTTCGAATTGTTGCCTGAAGACAAAGGAAGACCAATCGGTATTCGTTATTTTACGTCGCTTCTTGTGTTTGTTCAGTGAAGTGTTCGTTGTCCGATCATAAAAATCTTTCGCAAAAGTGTTCGTTATCCGATTTGTTCGTTAACCGATCACCCACTGTACCTTACATGTATTTTTATATATAAAATAACAACAGATAAACAAAAAGAAAATATACAATCTATATCAATGTCACAGCAGAATTCAATTTTGCATTTTTTCACCTTTCATTCATGCATAATTTGTAGCACATGTTTCACAAATGAGTATCCGAAACCTAACAACGCTTATGCTGAAGGAAAAATACAAACTTGTGTCTGAATTTGAATGTAATAAAACCTCTCAAGCCAAATTTGCAAAACAAGAAAACCTTCCAAAAACAACATTGGTGGGAATTCTGAAGAAAAAAAAAATTAAGAAACTTTTTGTCAGGTTTTCATCGCAGCTGTCTCGAAAACATTAGAGAAAGTCGCCATACAAAGATGTCAAAGAGCTCTGGTACATTGGCTAAAGCAAATTCGTTCATCAAATCTTCCTGTTTCAGAACTAATACTGAAACAAAAAGCGATGGAAATCGCTGAGGTATTTGGAGTAATAAACCAACTTTAGTGCCAGTGATGGATGATCAGAGAGATACATTGCATACTATATAAAACACTACTGTATTTTCCTAAATGTAGTTTTGTGTTTTTTTTTTTTTTTTTTTCAACTTTGTTTTAGTCGTCATATTGAATAACTCGACAATTTCCACTTCCCCTTGGGATGTCGACTTATGCAGACTCGACTGTATATTGGAATAAAGAGAAACAAAACACCTTTTTTGCCGAGAAATAAACATAATTTTAAACAACAAACGTTTTCAGCCTAATTAATAGGCCATCTTCAGGTTGAAAACTAAAATGGAACGTAAATGTTCCATGAATAGAACATAAAAATTTAAATCAAAAATTTTACAAGAGATAAAATAACGGAAGAATATTTAAAAATTAAAATAAAACAATAAAACAAAAATAACATAAAACTTCAATGTATTAATTCTGGTCAAAGTTTGTAGTAAATTTCTTAACCAAATATTTCCATGCCGAAGGTAGGCTCTCGGAATCCCTCGCATTTAAACAGCCTTCTCTTTCTTATCTTACTTCTGTATATTTCTATTTTTTCTGCCGTCATTGCTAGAGTTGGGGAAGACAGGTTTGATGATTGTTGCCTCGTCCCATTTTACCTCAGATCCTAGTGTTTGCGCCATTTGGGACAAAACCGTTGAATTAGACGCTTTTCTTATGGCATATCTATGTTCTTTGAGCCTTACTCCCAAGTTTCTGGTGGTGACGCATCTTTTTTAATGTCCAGTTGTAAGTTTTCATAAGGAATCTTATACACCCCTGCTCTCTCCTCCGCTCTGATATTATCCTTATCGTTTCTCAAGATCTTATACAAATTAGGGGCTCTTCTTAATACCATTCTTGATTCCTTTCGTCTAGCAATTTCCTTCATAACACTATTCATACTACTATTATAAGTAAATTTCGTGAGCCTAGTAGGAACATTTCTTAAAGTTCTTTTTACTATGCCCCTTTCATACTTCTTAAGCATTCCGACAATTACACTTTTTCTGTAACCCAGGGTCCGGGCCACCTGCAATACTCTATCAATCTCCTCCTCTCTGTCAGCGATTCGGTCACAATATAAATAAGCTCTCCTTATTAACGCTCAGAAGGCTGCCATCTTATACTGATACGGATCCATAGACTGGGATGGTATATATAATGGTGTGTGTGTAGGTTTAATATAAACACTTGTGGACAAATGTCCTTTCATAAACCGGATATTAATGTCCAAGAAGTGCACATTCATGGAACTCTTTTGTTCTAATCTCAATTTAAGCCCATCATTGTTATCATTAATTCTACTCATAAATTCATGCACCCTCCTATTATTCTTCCATAAGATCAGAATGTCATCCACATACCTGCTGAAATATACGATATCATGGAACATTTCATGGAATATTCATGGAACATTTACGTTCCATTTTAGTTTTCAACCTGAAGATGGCCTAATAATTAGGCTGAAAACGTTTGTTGTTTACAATTATGTTTAGTTCTCGGCAAAAAAGGTGTTTTGTTTCTCTTTATTTAGTTGCTGAGTGCTTTTGATATTGTATATTGGAATATCAGAATCAGTTCATTTTACAAACCTATATTCCAATCTCTCCCACCCTTCCTATTTTTTGATAGTGATTATTGAATAACAACTCTCAAATGTAGAACAAACCAATTCTGATATATTGGAAACATTTTGATATACCAATATGTTGATATTGATTATCATCTCTAATATTACACCATCAACTATTTGAAAACGTTACAGTAGGATTTTGTTTTATGTGGGATCCTTATACACAGATTCATAGTTTGCAGGTAATGAATGGTTAAATTACCCCACTTCTAATACTACTCAATCTGATTTAACATTCTGAACATGAAAAGTACCAAATGCTACTCACTGTGGTGAATACTTTGGATTGCATGTATTTTTGTCTAGTAGTGTACATGATATGGTATAATAAAATTTTGTTCTGTATATTTAAAAACATTGAATATACACAATATTTAAAATGCATTTAAACAATTTTCTGTTAATTGTAAATGGTTGCATAAGTGCAATCATCTGAGAGAAATTGGGATGAATCATAAATTTGTGAGAGAATTTTGTTTTACATATTGACACACAGCCTAGCATAAAACAAGACCTTATTGTATAGCTAAAACCAATTACTTATGTTAATTCATACAGTTTTAAATATATTTCAGTCTGTTCTCATAAAATGTAATGAAAACAAATCTATAAATAGTTTGCAATTCAGCAAATAAATTCAACATTGTGTTTTATTTTCCATTAATTAATGACATTATATGATCTAAAAAAATTTGCCATTAATAAAAAAAAATCCAGCAACAAGTTGCATAACTTTCTCGGCAAAACAATTTTAAATTGTGGTGCCGCCATCTGTTATGATATTTTATTTAAAAACTTTCCATATTATTAATTATTATAAAATGGCAAAAATCTTAATTTTGAGGGTAGAGATGAGTTTTATAAAAAAAAAAAATTGTAAATGCTAGTAATGAGTAAAATCATTAAGTCTGTCCCCCCCATTTGAGATATGACAAACTCCATCCCTCAACCTTTAACCACCAAAATTTATCATCATCAATCACCTAATTCACAAACCTCCCTGCAAAATTTCAGAAATTTCAACAAAATACGCAGGAGCTATTAAGCTTCAAAGTGGGTGAACAAAATTATGTCTTCCACACACAAACATTTATACATACAGAAAAAATCCCCAAATTTCTTTGCATTTCTTAATGTTTCAAGGTCCTGAGTCCAAAAATGTAAAAATCTTGGGGAGGGGATCATTTTTTTACCAATTTCTACACTTTCTCTCTGTTATATATAACAGCTGAAAAAATAAACAATTCCAAATATTCTCATTTTCTTTCTGGTTCATTTCAATGACCAATTATTTATGAGTATATCTGACAACAGTAAAACATTTTCATTTAATTTATATTCTATCTACAGAGAAGTTTATTCTAATTGTTCATCAGTAAATAAATCATTCACAGATTAAAAAACAATGCACTATTGGCAGTTTCTATTTCTCTGAAATCCATATACATTAACACAATTTCAATTACACTCCTAATACCCCGTTTGCACCAAGCATTTCGATCTAGATTGTGACTAAGGTCGGAGAGTGTTCCGTGGTGCAAACGCTCTCAACCGTTTCAATCTCGACTGAAACGAGGTTCAATTGTGATCGACTGGAGAGAGTTCTCAAAACTAAATCCAGTCATAAGAGAGATCCCACAATCCCATGCGCGTGAGAAAATACAAGATGGCTGCGGAACACGTGTTGGGCTATTGACAGAGAAATAAAAAAGACATCTGGAGAGACGACGACATCTGTCTATTATTAGATGTACAGCAAGAAAAAGTATTTATTTCTAACAAAAACTTCCATTTTGTTTGTTGGTGTTTGTGACTTACCGCGTAGTTACGTCAGTTTTACAATCGCGTGTAATAGCCAGGTTCTTCTCGAGCGGACTGCCTGTGCGAACAACACGACGTTCGACTAGCGACAGTCACAATCCAGATTGTAGGTAAATCGAGATTGAAGTGAGTCGTGGATTGTGTGTGAATGTAGTATAAGACTGAGAGAGAAAACAATAACTATTTATGTTTCACCAAGTGTATGAACCTAAAATATATTAAATATGTGATAGAACATAAAGAAATATTCAATCATTTTTCTCTCCAAGAATATTCATGCCAATATTTACCAGACAATTATGAGATGTAATAAGGATAACATCAAGATAAGCAACAATAAATTCAAACTTCCACAAATATCAAATGACATAATTGAAAATGAGGATCTGTATTTATTTAATGCATAAAAAGTGTAACACAATCCATTTCATCAGTGATGTCCAAATAGGATCCCCAAGTCAAAACAGACCTGCAGCACAAATTGATTCAGCCCATAAACATAGCCTACAAATCACTTGAATTAGAAAAAGACATACTTTTTATATATATGGTACGTACATACAAACATTTGTGGCCCACTAACTGAAAAGTTCAGTTCAGGCACATTAAATGTATTACAAAATAACATTATAATGTAAAGAAGCAGCCACATTTTCATTATGGTGGACATATGTGAGATTTATTCACTGTCCATTGATAAGCTTTAGAACAGGGATAGCAAACCTTTTTGAGTCCACTGTCATATAGTAAGCACAATAATCTTTAAAAATATTTATGTGCACCAAAGTATTAGATTTACAATAATGATTTTTAAGGAAATGAAGTGAATATGGTTTAATTAGAATAAATATAAAGAAGCTGATTGAGAAAAGAATGATGATATACTGAACAAAATATAAAACTGAAATCAGATAAATTAAATTTTAACAGTAAAAACTAAACAAAATTGTGTGATATGTTATATGCCAGATAATTTCTCACAATGTACCACTTTAGACACAACACCCCTATCCTAGAATGTGACCTAAGTTGAAAAACTTCAGTAAAAATGGAAGATGTCCAGAACACAGACAGAATTTAAATTTATACAAAAAAGTAGGGCAAATTACTTCTAATTAGCATTTACAAGTACAGCAAGTCCTCAAAAGATTATCGGAAACCGACACTAAGCACGACATAAAGAAACCAATTTTACTACATGCCCAATAACATAAACAAGATATAGTTTAGTAACACTATTATAATCGGACTGCATCTTCAACCTCCAGAATTCACTTTTCACCCAGCAGAATCAATTTTACTCCCACAGGGCACAGTCCACGGTTCAGAACAGGTCTCGACTGTCTCGTCCGGAGCTGCGTCCATACCAAGAGATGACTCGCATTACCCCGGTCACCCCATAGATTTTATAGTATTTTTGGTTAAAGTAGTAATTTTGAATCTTATTGTTGTTAATGGACACTCAAGAAATGAGAAACGTTATTTTTAAATTAAATAAATTTTATGGTAGAAGTTACTTTTAAGACACGTGTCTATAGGCGTTTATACACATAAACCAAAGTATCTAAAGGTAACTTTTACCATATTCTTCACCAAGCAGTGATGCTAATTTTTCGTACTTATTCTGAAAAGTAACCAAAGAATAAATATAATTATTGCGTAACGGAAAATAATTATAATATTTAATTAAATAACAAAATTCTAATAAAATTAAATCTTACTTCAGTTTACACGTGACAAAACAAGAGCAAACTATTTGAATTTTGAACTCGAAAAAACGCTGTTCAAAACTTCCGCGACGGAAGAAAACGAAATTAATATTTCATTAACATAATTCAGTTAAATAAAAACTTTAAAATTTACTTTATTAAGATTTCTTATTAAAATGTCGTTTTTACGAATTAAAATACGATTAAATTCAATTATATTACTATTTTTTAATAAGAAATATTTTTAAGGCGTATCGGGTTTTGTTAAGAGACAAGAGAGCGGTTTAATTTAAATACAGTAGTATGTTGATTTCTTCGTGAGTTATGGCGATTATTTAGCAAAGTGAGCGTCGAATTTTGTAATTTAAATTTTTATTTCAGTAAGTTTTGTATATTTTTAGTTATAGGAATATCTTAATTAAATTTATCTTTTGTTAACGTCGTTTATTAGATTTTAACAGCAACACTTTCATTCCAAAGTTGGCTTAGCGAATGAGACGTTTTGTTAGAAGTTACTTTCGGCTACTTGAAGCATCTTCCACTCAGCCAATGGGCGAGTTCAATAGAAAAAGTGGCTAAGTAAGCAAACCAATTGCACAATTCATTTCGTTTGAAACAAACTACATCATTGATTTGCTTACGGGACATTGGCTGCGTTTCTTTATGCAGCGAGAGTGCAGCGTAAATTCCAATTTTCAACGCGAGTGTTGAGTGTTGAAGTCAACAATTTGACGTCATCGACGTTCCAACTCGAGTACGAAGTACTTAGTTCCCATAATTCCATTCTCAGCAAGATGGATTCCATTCAAATGTCTTACCAATTACCCACAATTCATTGGAAAGTAGCAGTCAACATATCTGTTGAGTGCTGAGTGTGTTGAGTCAGCGCTGACAACTCAACGTTGAAAAAAGGAACGAATTTTAACGAATGTTGAGATCAGCGTTGAAAATTGGAATGTCCCGTTAGTTAGCTGCTTGTTTCTGAAACTCCTACTATGAAGACTTTTGTCATCTTCTGGATCTATTTGTAACTTTCTAAAGTATTAATTTTTAAAAATTTACTTAATTTAAATTAATTATGCTTGTTAGAAGGTATACATATGCTTCCCTTTGGTCTTGACACGATTTCATTTTTACTCGTGTCAGTCGGGATGTATTCTTTGATGTTGAACGTTGGAAGTCTTGTGGCAATCCCCGGTAGTTTTTAAGTGTTTCGTTGTAGAGTTTTTTGGTGCTCCGAGCTAAATTGGAATGGCTATCGTGTTGTAAACCTGAACGTAAATGATCACTCTCTTCTGTTGTGTATTTATTGGTATTGGTAGTTCCTGGGACCGGTGCTGGAGTATCTGATGTCCTTGGGCAAAGAAAATTTAGGCTATACAGAGGTCTCTCTGGAAAATTAAAAATATTGCCACCGTTTTGCCAGTTAAAAATTTTTTTTATCACTTTAAATTACTTATTGCCAACAGTTTCACTTACTAATTAATGTCGGGTGCTGGTAGCATTATTAGTTTGGCATCTGGAAAGCAAAACTTGTTGAGCTGTCACTTACATGGAGAGGACCAGACGTTTGGGTCATCGATTCGAACGAAACTTTGTGAGCACGTAGCCTTAAACACAAATGGTTCTTGTCCAAATAATAGGATCCACTTCTGAAGTGTTTCCAAAAATTGGGCCTCTAAAACCTAAGTGTTTTGCTTATAAGTCTTTGGAAATTTCACAGCTCTGTGAAATTCTACTGTGTCTATCACAGTGGTGATAGTCACAGTAGTGTGGATAAGACAGTAGGCCAGAGATTCTCAACCGGTGTGCCACGAGATTTTTGAAGTATACCACCACTGCAAATATTCTTACATAAGCAACGTCAGATAAATAATTTAATTGGTTCTACCTTCCTAGGGTGCGTTTGGAAACCAGTAGTTTACTAAGTTGTAATTGGTGTTACCAGTAACTGCCGGTAGTTACTAAGACATTTAGAAAATGTGATCTAAATAACCAACTGCATCATAACAGTGATTTTTAAAACTGTTATGATGTCACCAGTTGACCCGTGGTATTTACTGAAGTAACTGTGTGCTGCCAAATTTTTAAATTATTAAAAGTATACCATGATGAAAAAAAGGTTGAGAATTACTGCACTAGGCAGTGGAGCTACATGATATAGGTTTGAACTTTTGGAATTTTAGCTGAGTTTTGTGTGTAGTTTTTTTTATGTGTAACGTAATTATTTTATTCTTTTACCATATTGTTAGCATTATTATTACTATTATTATTCCTCAGGTTTAAAGCTTAATAGATTAAAAATCGTGATGTCATTAGCAAAAACAAATCTCTAGATTTAATTCTTTTATGTTGTTAAAAAAATTTTTTTGTTTCTTCATATTTATTTTCAGATGTGGTGGTATTGTGATGTCTGAAGTGCAACAAACATGATGAAATTGCCCATAATATTAACAATTAAAAACAAAATGCTGCAACTACACTACCTATTATCATATCATTGTCTTTTCCTTTATATTCAGTAATGTCTGAAGCTTATTTTCTTGTAAGGACGTATGTAATCATGAGTGAAAATATGTGAAAATAAATGTGAAGAAATAAGTTATATTTAATGATGTAAAAAGACTTAAATCTACAGCAGTTTTTCTGAACGGGGGTGTATTTCCATGTTGAGGGGGCGATTAGTAACAATTTATATTTTGGGGGGCAAAAAACAATTTTCTGGGCGATATAGTAAAACATTATATTAAGAATAATTAGATATTTTATTCATTATATCGTACAATAATTAAACAAATAACATTATACTAGTCACTAGTCTATTCAATGCAGTACGAATTTGGTGTTAGCCTTGTCCCTCGGCATTGGAATTTTGTAGTGAAGGGGGGCGATACTACCGTACGTAATAGTTTTATTGAAGGGGGCGATGATTCGTTAGAGGTTGAGAAACACTGATCTATAGAGACTCATTTTTACTAAACAGGAAATAATGTCACAATTTTTTATCTCTTGTTTTATAAGCTTTAAATGTGAGGAATAATAATAGTAATAATAATGTAAACAATATGGTAAAATAGTTGTTACACGTAAAAAATAAAAAACACAAAACTGAACTAAAATTCCATAGGTTTGAACCTACATCGTATAGCTCCACTGCATAGTCATATCCAAACTGCTATCACAACTCAGAGCTGTGAAATTTTCAGACTTTGCAAATTTCAGAGAAATTTAGTGTTTCGCTTATGTGAAACACTCAATTTTTAGAGGCTCAATTTTGGAAATGCTTGAGAAGTGGATCCTATTACTTGGACATGGAACTGTTTAAGGCTACATGCTTGCCAATTTTTTTTCAAATAGGAGATCTGAAGTCTGGCCCTCTCATTGATAGCAATAGGAATGATTTTTGAATAATTTTGAATAACACATTTGATCACAATGTTTAAACAGTATTTCACAGGTTCTGTCATGTTAAAATGTTTGTTTTAGTCTACTGAAACAAGATAGATGAAGCCGATCTGATAGCATGTTCCACAAAAGTGAACCAAATATTAACTTTGTTTAAAATAAATTTTATAAATTTTTGGAATCAAGTAGTTGTTCAGAAGAATTTTTCACTGAATATACAGTAAGGGATGTGGTTTATAGATTTCAGAGGAACTGGGTACTTTTTACNTACAATAGAGACGATTATTATTTTTAAAAAATTTGTTAGGCTAAACATCGATGAAAATTCAACGCGAAGTTGGTTAATAGCAACATACTAATTGCATGGGATATCCTAATATACTATACTAATAATGTATTTTTTTCATTATCTTCGGTTATCCAATTTTTTCAGTTATCCGACCAACCTGAGTCCCCAATTGAGTCGGATAATCGATGCTCTACTGTACTAGTTTTGGCCATCATAAGTTATGAACTGACTGTACATGAATAAATGAATATATTTTATATCAACTTACAAACTTAATAGGTTACATATTGTGGGTATTTAGCATCTTAAATAAACTTGCAATTAATTCTGCTCTAGTCACATTTTAAATTATATGGATTAACTTTCTTAAATAAGCAATGTATTTGGATATTAACATGTTAACTGCTATCTGATGCACCAGCAGCTGTACTAATTAGAACTGTACAGAGCCATACAATGTGCTGGCAGTTGTAGTAGTTAGGGCCATTCAGAGCCATACGACCACTGGTAGTCAGAGCCAACTTTATAGATGTGCGTGAGAGGCCACCATTAGGATGTAAAACAACATCTTACAAAGCCAGTATTATTTAACCCTGAGTGAAACTACATTCATTATAGCGACATCAAGTGGTTGGATGGCTCTGTACGGCCCTAATTAGTACAGCTGCTGGTGTCAGATAGCGGTTAACATGTTAAGTTGTAAGTTTAAATTCTGATCTGAATAGATGTTCTTCATACATCAAAATTTATTTAAATTAATTCAAACTTACTAATGATTAATACTTTAAATATATGGCAAAATTCTTATTTGCAGTTAAAATATTTCTATTTTTCTAAAACTGCCTAAATATCACAATTATAATACAATAAATTTTGATGATTTTTGAAATCTTGATTTTCTGTAAAAATTTTTGATGATATTGAATTATGAACATCATAATAATTATTCAGTATGTATAATGAATAAGGATGATCAGTAACCATAATACTGAAACATAAATCCTTAATTTATGTTAAATAACTACTACTGAAAATATATAAAAGATATTAAAATGTTGAAAACTAATGCATTCCTTTATTTAAATGTAATATTTATCCATAGAAAGAGATGGCAAAAAGTAATTTTGTGTTTAAATATTCTAGAGCACGGGTTCCCAACCTATGGGTCGCGACCCCAGAAGGGGGTCGCGACGAGTTTTCTGTGGGGTCGCCAACTTATGCAGTAAACTAAAACAAAATCTTCACTATAATGCAATATTTATTTTTAATGGTGTCTTAAAGTTTGAATAATTTCATATATTTTTAAAAAATTAAAATAAGTGTAATCTGGGTAGGCTATTCTGTCACAGTTGGTTGAAACATGTGTTGAGAGTTTTGAGAGGAATAAATTAAATGTTGAGAATGACATGAGGTTGGCGTTAACAAAATCTCACCTGCAAATTTTGAGGCTAGTTAATGAAATGAATTATAATACATGCAATTTCAACCATCTCATTAAATTAATTATTAAACATAATTTAAAAGAAAATTATACTAAAAAACTAATTTCATTGTCTTTCTAATTACCTTATTAAAAATACCTTTTTCAATTGTATTGAGGTCGCGGGTCACTTGGCTTTTATAAAAAGGGGGTCGCCACCCGAAAAAGGTTGGGAACCATTGGCTTACTGTGATCGTAAATGAAAATGTTCAGTTCCCTTTTGCACATACGTATAGACATGTGCAAAATGGATTGAACAGATCATAATCTCGAATATATAATGTCTGGCAGACACACAAAAGTCCTAACATAAGCACTTCACTACTATAGTGGAGCATGCTAAAAAGATCAAAATGAAAAATTTTTGGAAAAAACTACAAAAATTTCTGCATCACTGCAAAAAATTTTCCAAATTTTCTGTCAATTGATTAAAAAGAAATCCCCAATCTTTAAATGCTGGGCAGCACTGCATAAAAACTGCCTTCAGTTTTCAATGTTACTTCCTACTTTTCTCAAATTTGTTGCATGATGTCATGAAATTGCTAGGTGCAGAGGAGCTAGACATTCTGCTCCTCTGCTTCAACTTTGCTTGGCAAGAATTAACTGATAAATGCACAAACGAAGTGTGGAAGAAGTTATGGCTGAAGGTATCCAAGAATTCTCAACGAGAAGAGTCTATCGCTGTGTCGTTAGCTTGATCAAACTCGATCTAATCGATATAACAGGACTAAGAGATAAAGACAAGCAGGATATTGAGGAGTTATAGCAGGTTTCTGGTGAAAGCCTTACCAATGACAACCTTCAAGAACTGGCAGAACATGGAATTCATGTGGAACTGGAAAGTAGATTCTGAAAATGAAGAACCAAAATATTTCTCTACAGATTTCCTTAGTAAAAGTTCAGTAAGATAATCAAAATTGTTGATCAAATTGTAGCGAATGATCTGGAGTGCTAAAGCAAAACAAGAAGTTTTGGATGCAATCTTCTGCTACTGACATTTGCTTAAGGAAAGAAAAAAGCAACAAATGAAATTTTCATGACTTTATTGCAAAAGAACAAGAATTTCAGAAAAGTCAGGACCTTCGTCGCAAAAAATGAACTTTACATTTCTGTGTGCATATGCTTGTGTGTTATTTNATGTACACACAATGTAAAACATATACTGTAACAAACACAGAAAAACGCCATGGACGGTGAGTCACTGACGAGTCGGGACAAGTTTCTCGACTCCGACCACGGTCGGATTAACCGGAGTGACGGACTAGCCGAGGGCGGACTAGAGAGGTTTTACTGTATGTTTGTTTGGTGCAATTTTGGAAAAAAGTACATCATCATGGATGCAATAAGCAATATCGGCTTCGCTTGGCAAGAATTAACTGATAAATGTACAGACAAAGTGTGGAAGAAGTTATGGCTGAAGGTATCCAAGAATTCTCAATGAGAATAGCCTATCTCTGTATCGTTAGGTTGATCAAACTCAGCCTAATCGATACAACAGGACTAGAAGATATAGACAAACAGGATATTGAGGAGTTACCCCAGATAGAGTTACCTTGGCGAGAGTCTTATCAACAACAACCTTCAAGAACTGGCAGAACAAGGAATCCATGTAGAACTGGAAAATAGTGATTCTGAAAATGAAGAACCCAAAAAATTTCTCTACAGATTGTCTTAGTAAAAGTTTGGTAATGATAACCAAAATCATTGATAAAATTGTAGCAAATGATCCAGATTTTGAAAGGAGTGCAAAAGCAAAACAAGGCATTTTGGATGCGATCTTCTGCTACCGACATTTGCTTAAGGAAAGAAACAAGCGACAAATGAAACTTCATGACTTTATTGCAAAAAAACAAGAATTTCAGAAAAGTCAGGACCTTCGTCACAAAAAATGAACTAATTAATATATTATTATACATTTTTGTGTGCATATGTGTGTGTTATTTAACATATTATTATACAAATTAATATAAAAATAACTTAAAATTAAAGTTGTTTATTTTTGGTTGCATGTTTCCCTATCACTATTTATTCTATGTTAAAATGACCTTGTAACACTATTTCGCTTAGTGCTTTGTTGTCTAGGAATGCATCCCCCGCATTAAGCAGGGTCTTGCTGTATATTATTGTGCTGTTCCTTTTGAAGGTTTTGTGTAGTTTTTTAATTGTAACATGTTTTTACAGCAAGGTACAATTATGTAACAAAGCCTACTCTGTGTAATAATATCACAGGGATAATATTAGAATAGAATATCAACTCTTCTAATAATTAGCTGTCCTGAAATGCAAATTTGAGATTTTCAATTTAAGGATTACAAGATGTCGGCAGTTGCCCAATAATATCAATCTTATGTTTTCAGTTGTCATATGTCATAAATGCATACTGACAACTGACAGTATGCTTTTTTTTTTAATAGGAGAAAGAGCACTAATATATATGTAATATCAATGATTATTATCCAAGTTTGATCAAATATTCTTAAATTTTAAGCTTTGCTAAAATTTTAGAGAGAAATATAGAATTAATGACAATATAATATTAAAAAACATGTTGAACTTGAATTTTAATAAATTTTTAGATGATCAGAAAATAGATATAACTATTTAATTATTTTCACTTTAGTTTATATTATTACAATGGCCAATGATCTGAGTGCGGAAACACTTGCTGTTGTGCAAAAGTATAAGAAATTGTCTGCAAATCCACAGAATCATGAAAGTTTATGCCAGGTAAGTTATACTATAAAAAAGAACATTGTACTTTTTTAATTGAAGCATTTAAACAAACTAATTATAAAAATGCTAGAAAGATATTTATTTAAAAATTTAATAATTCTAATCACAAGAGAATTTTTTATTAAACTTTGAAGAAACTGAATTAAAGTTGTGTTATTTCACCTATTTTTTTAATGTAAAATACCATACTGTAGTCCTAGGTTATTTCTGGCCATTACTGGCCTCTACTATTGGAACAAATGTTGGAGGATTTTAAAGCTGTTTGTAAGAAAGAACTTGTAATGAAACCAAACAATTTCTGATATAAATCCGGCAATAATTTGGTTTTATTATAAAAATATTGGGAGTTGAGATGTTTATATATGCACCATTGACAAAACTTGTTTTGTTATTTTGATTCATCTCCATCTTTTTGATGCAAATTTTGATTTTACCATGTAAAATTGCACTAAAAAGATAAATTGCTTTCATTTTTTATATAATTCATTAGTTATTAAAATATTTTTATAATGAAATCTGATTAAAGTTAAGGATTTTAGACTGAAGAACAGTAACTTTAGTGGAAAAGTAGATTTTTATGAAATTTCATAGGCTAAATAGATAGTGTAAACGTTATATTCTCTAGCGCAGTTGTTCCCATTGATTCTAAAATTGTTCCTTTGTGCAGCATTATAAAAGAAAATATAAATTTTTATTTAAAGATGATGGAATTATATATTTTCCTGTTACTGCTTGTTATGGAAATCAAATCTTGTTAAACTTCTTAATTGGGAATGTTTTAGATTTGCTTCAGTCAGTAATGGTTGTGAAGTTCTTTGGTAGATTATCTTGATCCAATTTTAAGCAATTTGTATTTTTATATGGAGTGACAGATACTACTAACAAAAAGGGGGTTTCCTTGGGGTTACCTGCATCTGGAGACATAGTGGAAGTAGTATTCTAATTGAATGCCATGCATTTGGAAGTTCGGACAGGGCATCAAAGTTGTATTGTGATATGTAGACATCTTTATTTCTCCAAATCATAAATATGCTGTAAGTGAATTCATTTGCACTGTTATAAAAATCCCATAGGGGTTGTTTTGTCATTAAAGAAAGCTTTAGTAGTGTTAATAATTTTGACTTGACAGTTTTATAAAAGTGGATGACAGCAGCACACTAAGGTTTTTGGAAAGTTATCAAAGGACTCTTGTATACACTAGAGATCTCATGACAGTGTACAACACAAGCTAGTTGCCACTAGACTCTTATTAGAAGAGCCTTTAGCCACTCTATGACAGCAGACAGGATTGACAAATTAGGATTATGGCACCAAATTATGGTTTCCCTAGAGGTATTGTAGATACTGTCTGTCATTAGCACTACCTACAATAAGAACAAAAAGAAGTTGGAAATCAATAGGGATTAGTGCAACATGCTTTTAGTTACTGGCAAGAACGCAGCTTCTTCATTAGTAGCACCATATGCTAGGGAAAAATATGTTCAGTTTAGGAGTTATAAATCAATCACAGTCACAAACATACTCTACTCTGATATAGTCCATACATTTTCTAAATCTGGAGTTTGTTCTGAAGTTGAGCAAAAGAGGAGGAAATTTTACTACATAGGCTCCACAAGATTGGTGTCTAAAAAAATGAAGGAACATTGGTGCTCAGTTAGCCTAACCCAGTTTGGGGCCTGTACCTCTATTGCAAAATGGTTCTATGATTGGAAGTAAGTTTTCTGGAATAAACTTATTATAGAAATGTCAGTGTTTCCTATCAAGATACTTGAGCAGGTATATATTTATTGCCTTTCCAAATATCTAACAATAATTTAATGCTAATGATGCTGTGCTTCTCAATAATTAGAAACCTGCATGGACACTAAGGACTTTGTTCATATAACCACTAGGTTCATATGGACACTAGGTTATTAGAACTATAACATTTGATACATGTTATATCCTTCTTTCACATAGTTTATTTTCATCTTTGTATGTTAGTTAGTTTTCCATTTCAAAATATGCTTGTGTCTTTTAAATTATTTAAAAAGAAAAAGTTTTTTAGCATATTTATTCTTCTAGAACAGTTGATATTGAACTTTAAAAGTTTACTATCATTATTGGTTGAAGCTGACCTGAAGAGGATCAAAGACATTCCCAATTAAGATTAACAGGCTTTTTAACTTCTATAACAAACAGAAACAGATATTGATAATGGTGCCAAGATTCAAAGACTATAACAGAATAGTATGTTTAGAAAAAAAAAAGAATTACAAAATTAGATTTAATAATGACATGAATGTGAAATTTGTGTTTTTTTTTTTAAGTTTACTATCATAGATTTTTATTAGCTTATGTTTTTGAATTTAAAAAATTGATAATGACATAATATCAAGCTAAGTCTCTCTGGTGGAAAACTGAAGCAATATCATTGTTGTTTTAAATTATACTAGCAGTATAACGCTTTTCTTTTTCACTAGACTTATTAGTATGCATTTCGGACAATCTGAAATGCATACTCTTCAGGGAAATAAAGATATGATTTTCTAAAGTTTGTCCTCTCTCTCTGACTGATGGTGTAATAAGTCTAGCAAAAAAGAAAAACTGTTATAGTGCTAGTATAATTGAACACAAGACTAGACAAGAAAAGTATTGCAGGAATATTGTTTTACTGATAGAAGTTCAATCCAAGCTTTATGACTGTCAGCATTTTTTGAGTGTGTCTTAATCTGTCAGGAGTTGTGTTCTGATAGTGTTTGTGCACTCTTGCAACAGCTTTAATATGATCTTGAACTAAGGTGGAAAATTAACTGGAGTAATATATCTATATTTAATATATTTAAAAAAATGACTGATAGCAAAATATTACTGGTTTTAATATTAAGTAAAATTAAAGAAAAAACCTTCTAAAGAGCTGGGTTTTTTAATGGTCTGTGTTTAATTTTTTTTCTACAATTATTTCTAGAGAAATATTTGTTGAAAGGACAATTGCTACTATTGTTTTATACTGTATACTTTCTGTTGATTCTTAATTACACCCAGATGGATGTATTAAAATCAACTATTTTTATAGTATTGTTACTAAAATACTTATAGACAGCTATGTTAATATTTCTTGCTTATGTTAGAACAAAATTAGCAATAATTTAACTTCTCTGGTCCCATTAAAACTAACCAGATTTTATTATAAAAAGATTGTATAATTCAAAGAAATTTATGAGAATGATAATGGCTTTAATAATTTTTTCAGTATACAATTTCATTTGTGTAGGTATAATTTTTATTATTTCATTATTTTAGATATTATGATTTTTTGTGTTCAATTGTGAATCTGTGCTTGTTTATATATGTTTTGGAGTTGAAGGCAAGTTTGTAATGTGTTATGTTTTTTCATTGGTCTAAACATAAATTTCATATAATATCTTAAAAATATTTCTGAAATAACCACTTTGTTGTTGTTATGTTTGTATTGATGCATATAATTTGATATCAGTGCAGGAAAGCCTCATTAATTCGAAATCCCTTTAGTTCATAACTGTACTTTGTCCCCATTGGGGATATAGAGAATTACACGTTAAGGAATTTGGCTACTTCCTAATTTGAAGTGAAAATTCTGTCCGAACTGCAATATGTGTATGTTAACTTGTTTGTTTAGATCAGGGGTCGCCAAACTTTTTTGATCGTCAATCTCCTACAACTTTTCGAAACCTCACATCGACCCCCACCAAAAAGTTTGTGTTACAAGCAAAAAAAAAAGCTCTTACTATTTTATTATATATCTTTTAATTTTACATTTTTTACATTTATTATACATATGTTAATAATAATTTTTGTAACTGACAATCAATGAGACGGATAAGCTTGATAATCCTTAGCAAGATTAGCAATATTCGGTTCAAAATTTGTAAGTTTTAGTCTTTTCATTGACCTCCCAATAATGTTATATCAACCCCTGGGGGTCGATATAGACCACTTTGGTGACCCCTGGTTTAGATCAAAATGCCTCCTATAAGAGAACAATTGACCAAGAACAACTCTAATCTAGTCAATGTGGCTTTGCTTTTACAGTAATATGTTTTTTAGTGTCACCTTATCCATGGACTATCGTTCTTTTCACTTATCTCATAAAATAGGGCTGGTTTTTGGAATGGCAAGATTGTGCTAAGAGTAGCAAATTGAGATATTTGTAGGGTTCTAGGCTACTACGAGGGCAGGCTGAAAAGTAATGCACACATGCTTGTAGAACACGAACAAAAACAAATAGCAAGATCGGGCAAAAAGTACATGAAAAATAGTACACGAAAATTATTATTTTCGTGAACTATTAGTACTTAAGTATGTAAATTTTCTCTTCTTGCCTTCTGTCGATACACGTGGTCCTTCTCGAAACTTGTTTCAATGTTGCCAGATCGTGACGCTTCTGCTTCTGATGTTGCCAAATGTTTTTCCCTTATTCCATACTTGCTTTATTCTTCATAAGTGCTTAGCACCATATAAGGAAATTTATAAAGACCTTTTAACTAGAAGCAAGCAATCTAAAATTACATACATTTTGCAAAAGGTAAAGCATGGATCTGAAGATAATGCAGAAAAATGCTCAGAGGATAAGGATAACTTGCCAAAAAGAAAACGCTCTCGGTTAATTAATAGTGTTTTTAGTGATGACGAAGAAAACATTGTTTAATTTATATTAATATGTATCACTTAAAAAAATTTTAATGAAGATATACTAGCATGTTTTTTAATTTTTGGAACCTAACCCTCCTTTTCATATTAGTTCTTTGTTTCGTATAACACGGATTTGCATAACATGGCAATTTTTTGGAACATAACTACCGTGTTATACGGGGGTTACCTGTATTTATTTTTCAACATAGTCACCGTTAAGGCTAACATATTTCTCCCAACGTGTAACAAGTGTTTTCATTCCGTCACTGAAAAATTCTTCCGACTTTTCTTGAATCCAGGACTTGACAGCTGCCTTCACCTCATCATCTGAGGTGTAATGATTACCCTTGAGGTCTCTCTTAAGTAGAGGAAACAAATAAAAATCACAAGGCGCAAGATCGGGAGGAATAAGGAGGGTGTGGAATCGGTTCAAACTTCAGGTTTTGCAAAGCCTCTCCAGTTGCACGCAAGGTATATGGACGAGCATTGTCATGTTGCAAGATTATTGGCACCAGGCTGTCTCTAACATGACAAACTGAACGTCAGAGGTGTTTTAGAATCTGTATGTACTGAGAAGAATTAAACATTGCAACAAGGTGCAATGGTAATTGTCTGTGGCAGTGATCGAACTTCCGCTGCGTGTTTCATCAACAATTATGGTTTTTCCAGGCTCGCAACCACGAAATTTTATTATCCATCAATTTACAATAGACCTGTCAACACCATTGTCACCATAAACAGTCTTTAAACATAATTTTTTCAGCAGTTAAAAATTCAATAACAGCACGCTGTTTAATTGGCATTGACATAGCACCAGAACATGTCTCCAAATTTCCACTTCTCAAAATATACTGAATGAACGCAACAACGTCAAACTGCACATGCACATAGAGGGGGAATGTTACTTCCATATGCCACCTGGCACGCTTCTGAAAATCATTTCGTTTGTGCTCTACAAGCATGTTTGCATTACTTTTCAGCCTGCCCTCGTACATTTGGGTACTTTTAGGGTCACTTTTAAAATAACTTGGGTTATGTTTACAGTAATTCTGCTTTACTTTTTATTAAACCTATCTGGCAACCTATGATGTTCTCACCAGATACATGCTGTCTACCTTCATATTTATTTTATTATTATTAATTAACAAAAATAGCATTCTCTATGCATAACTGTATATCATTTGCATAAGTGATGTAATTTATTAATTACTTCACTTATGTGACACTTGGCATATTGTACAGATACATGTAAATCTTTGATAATTCGAAGTCATAAATTTTTTTTCTCTTGAATTTCGAACTAACAAGGATTTCCTGTAATAATTTATAATTATGACATTAATCTTAATACTTTTTTCATTATATATATAACAAAATAAATATGTATTAAAAGAAACTAGATTTGAATGTTAATAATTTTTAATGTTTTAACTTTTTGTTAAATATTTTTGTTTTTATAAACTGAAAATTAAAGTTAATTGTGTTTTAGGTTTTAATAAATTTTACAATTTAAAAACATTCTTTTTGTATAAATACATAATTACTATTTAATAATTACAATTCTTATTTTATTTTAGGATAAAACTTGTCTTCAATTTTTAGTTTATGTATTGCATGATGAAAGTGAAATAGTTGTATCTGAAGCACTAGAAGTAAGAAAAATTAGATGATTTTTTTTTCCTTTTAATGTTTTTAAATAAATCAGGATTCTGTAAAAATATTGTATATATTTTTTCAAGTTTAACTTTAGTTTTAGATATGTAAATTTTTCATGTTATGTAAATATAACATTTTCATTTTTCTTTCAAATTATCAAGACTACTTTCAAATATTCAATGTAGTAAGGTTCACTGCTCTCAAAGACCTGGGATTGAATCTGGGTGGTGAATAATCTCTGGAATTTTTTTGTGTGTGGTCTGTTTTGGATATGGTAGGCTTTATTCCTCATCACCCAGCTGCCCCATTGTGGACCAAATTGAAACCGTAATGGACCTGAAAAGAAGTCTTCTCGGGACTCACGGTCCATAAAAATCAATATTAATATATAAAAAGTTTTGTTGTAAATTCTAGAAATTATTTTATTAATTTTTAGAATTTACAACAAAATTTTTTTGAATTTTTTACCAATCCCATTGTTTTAAATTTTGTGAAACAATGGAATTAAGACAAAACAGAACCCAAGTGACAATAAAGCTAAAGGATTACAAAAAGTATAACTGGGAATAAACTAAGCAAGAAAGAAAACCTTTATGTTTTGTGTGCCATGAGGGAGAGAAACTGCAAGAGCCTTGCTGAGGGATATGAATGAAAGTAAGTGATGGTACATTATACAGTACTTGTCTGAATGAATTGCTGTGGTGTGCATGGCAAATTGTATCCTTCCAAAATTGCTGCTCTACTTAAGCCATTCCTAATGTTAGTGTACTGTACCTATCACAGTAAAAAATTAAGTACAGTGGGTGATCGGTTAACGAACACTTTCGGGAAAGATTTTTATGATCAGACAACAAACACATGTTCGGTTAACTAACACTTTACTGAATAAACATAAAAAGAAGCGACAGAAAATAACGAAAACCGATTGATTTTCCCGTGTCTTCAGGTAACAATTCGAAACCTTTCAGAGCGAGGGAGATGTCAACATCGATGTCAACCCGATACCGATTGGATAGTATAATATTTCTCTGAATTTTGAAACTCTTCCTTGTAATTCCAGCTTTTTGTTTACCTTTCTGACAAATAATTTTTTATAGTATTTGCGAGACTGTCGGACATGCACTTGTTAAGTTTTGCATCGGGGTTTATTTACGAAAGGTGAAAGAAGTTTAACTGTCTCATCAGATATTCGTTAACGTTTTAATACCAAATTTCGAATTTCATCTGGGCCTTGCATTTAAGTAATTTTTTGTGGGCTAGTTGATTTCTGTTCTCTGAATTTTTGTGAGTGCTTTTCTGAACTTTTTATTTCAAACAGAAATTGATAATATTATGGAGCCTAAAAAGAAGAGTGTCAAGAACTGTGCTCACCATAGAAACCAAGCAAGAGATAGTAGCCAAACTAGAGTGGGCAGAAGATGTCTGATGTTGCTAGGCAGTATGGCTTGAACAGGTCTACAGTAGGCACAATCTTAGCTAAGAAAGATATAATGAAGAAGACTCAGAGCTAAAAGAGTAACAAAAATCACATTCTGAGAAACAAAGATGTTCCATCCATGAAAAATGGAGAGATTGCTTTTAATTTGGATAAAAGAAAGGGAAATGAAAAGAGTTGTAACTAGTATGACTATCATTCAAGAGAAAGCTAGAGAAATTTTTAAAGACTAAAGAAACAAACTCCACATTCGTCACACAAGGAGATAGAATTCAAAGCTATTACTGGATGGTTTTCAATGTTTAGACGGAGAACTGGCATTAAATATGTGGTTATTCACAATGAGTCTGCTAGTGCGGATAAAGAAGAAGCTGAGAAGTTCTATCTCAAATTTGAAGAATTCATTAAAAAAGAAGGATATTGTCCACAACAAATTTTCAATTGTGATGAAACTGGTTTATTTTGGAAGCGCATGCCGAGCCATACCTACATTACAAAAGAAGAGAAAAATATTCCTGGGCATAAACCCATGAAAGACAAATTGATGTTACTTTTGGGAACTAATGCTAGCGGTGATATGAAGCTTATCCTGCTTCTTGTCTATCACTATGAGAACCCTAGAGCATTCAAAAAAATTCCATAATTACAGAAAACCTGCCAGTGATGTGGAGATCAAATAAAAGGGCATGGGTCATGCAGGCACTTTTCAAAGAATGGCTGTTTGAAGTTTGTGCTCCAAGCATCAAAGATTACCTTCAGACCGATGAATTGCCATTAAAAGCACTGTTGCTACTGGACAATGTACCAGGACACCCAAAAGACCTTGAAGATAATTTGCTAGAAGACTTTCCCTGGCTGACAGTTCAGTTTCTACCTCCAAATACCACTTCGTTGATTCAACCAATGGATCAAGAGGCTATTGCAGGTTTCAAGGAATTGTACATTTGAGCACTGTTTCTTCGGTGTTTTGAAGCATTCCAGTTCTCCTCAACGATGACATTAAAAACGTTTTGGAAAGAAAAAGTTGATATTCTTGAAGCTATATAGCTCATTCAAAAGGCATGGTCAGAAGTCACTCAACGACAATTGAATTCTGCTTGGCGAAAGCTGTGTCCCTCCTGCATTCAGGGAGAGAGAGATGATGTCCCTGAAATAATGGATGAAATTGTGACAACTGCTAGAGATCTGGAATTGGAAGTGAATAAAGATGATATTGAAGAGCTCATAATGGAACCTGAAACTGATCTGACGACAGAAGAACACCAACAAACTCAGCGAGATGTGTTTTCTTCTGAAAAAGAAGAAGATGAAAAAGGATCAATGTCAACATCTGCTATTAAAGAACTCTTGAAGAAGTGGGAGGATGTCAGAACAACAGTCTTAGAATGGCATCCAAACCAAGTTGAGGTTAATAGGCTTGGGAATCTCTATGATGACAATGCTATTAATTACTTCCGAAAAATCCCGAAAAAGAGAGAAAAGCAATCAATATTGGACAGATTCTTTAACCCCTACAAACGGAAAAAACATAACTAATAAAAATGCAAGACTGTGTATACATGTATTTTTATTATTACACATAAATAAACGTAGTAGAAAGAATATATTTTTTTATTTTTTGGAGTCTCCTTAACAAAAATTAATCAAATTCCCATAAAAACCTATGGTAAATCGATAATTGGTTAACGAACAAAGTCTTGGAACAGATTAACCGATCACCCACTGTATATTGGTCTAAATTGTTATTGGTATTGTTGCAGTGGGGATGGTATATATTGTCTTCAAGGCATTGACAAATATGATGTATAAAAAAAAAACAACAAAAATTAAATCTATAAAGGTATGGTTTTTATCCGATTATGACAATGCGACACATGGGAGATCTGTTGAGGGTGAATGCCTCCCAGGAGGTCTTTTATGGGAAATTAGCTCCTATTTACATATTACTAAGATGAAGAAAATCTGGAAAACTATGGCCAGCTTGTTGGCAAGGTGTGAATCCATGACCAACTACCAGTGTTTGGTGGTTTCATCCACTCACCCACTGGTGGGCCCATAGGTCTTTAAAGCCTTTGACTTCAAGTATGAATATTGTGAATAAAATTATCATCATTATATTTGATACGAATAAATTTAATCTGAAAAAGAAAAAAATGTATAAAAACGGTATTATTTTACAATAACAGTGCTTAAGAATTTAACAATTAACTTTTTAAAACTCATTTTCATAACTGTTTTTAACTTTCTTCAATTGAATTCTTCATTCAAACCAATTTATATAAGGAACATGTTTAGTGACATATACAAAATTATTAACATATAGTATGAATAGAAGGAAAGGATATCTGTGTAAATTATTTATTGAACTTTTGTTACATTTGTTCATTCCTAAGATTAAAAAACGTAATTTTATAATTCTTACCATATATTGCAAGAAACTTTGTTGTTACTTTTAAACATTTTAAATTGACAATAACATTAGGGCATAAGGAGTGTTCATAAGACATTTCATATAAATCCTTCTTTTGCCATCCATTAGGCATTTGGAAATTCATGGCATTTTTTNCCGAATGTTTTTCCCTTATTCCATACTTGCTTTATTCTTCATAAGTGCTTAGCACCATATAAGGAAATTTATAAAGACCTTTTAACTAGAAGCAAGCAATCTAAAATTACATACATTTTGCAAAAGGTAAAGCATGGATCTGAAGATAATGCAGAAAAATGCTCAGAGGATAAGGGTAACTTGCCAAAAAGAAAACGCTATCGGTTAATTAATAGTGTTTTTAGTGATGACGAAGAAAACATTGTTTAATTTATATTAATATGTATCACTTAAAAAAATTTTAATGAAGATATACTAGCATGTTTTTTAATTTTTGGAACCTAACCCTCCTTTTCATATTAGTTCTTTGTTTCGTATAACACGGATTTGCATAACATGGCAATTTTTTGGAACATAACTACCGTGTTATACGGGGGTTACCTGTATTTATTTTTCAACATAGTCACCGTTAAGGCTAACATATTTCTCCCAACGTGTAACAAGTGTTTTCATTCCGTCACTGAAAAATTCTTCCGACTTTTCTTGAATCCAGGACTTGACAGCTGCCTTCACCTCATCATCTGAGGTGTAATGATTACCCTTGAGGTCTCTCTTAAGTAGAGGAAACAAATAAAAATCACAAGGCGCAAGATCGGGAGGAATAAGGAGGGTGTGGAATCGGTTCAAACTTCAGGTTTTGCAAAGCCTCTCCAGTTGCACGCAAGGTATATGGACGAGCATTGTCATGTTGCAAGATTATTGGCACCAGGCTGTCTCTAACATGACAAACTGAACGTCAGAGGTGTTTTAGAATCTGTATGTACTGAGAAGAATTAAACATTGCAACAAGGTGCAATGGTAATTGTCTGTGGCAGTGATCGAACTTCCGCTGCGTGTTTCATCAACAATTATGGTTTTTCCAGGCTCGCAACCACGAAATTTTATTATCCATCAATTTACAATAGACCTGTCAACACCATTGTCACCATAAACAGTCTTTAAACATAATTTTTTCAGCAGTTAAAAATTCAATAACAGCACGCTGTTTAATTGGCATTGACATAGCACCAGAACATGTCTCCAAATTTCCACTTCTCAAAATATACTGAATGAACGCAACAACGTCAAACTGCACATGCACATAGAGGGGGAATGTTACTTCCATATGCCACCTGGCACGCTTCTGAAAATCATTTCGTTTGTGCTCTACAAGCATGTTTGCATTACTTTTCAGCCTGCCCTCGTACATTTGGGTACTTTTAGGGTCACTTTTAAAATAACTTGGGTTATGTTTACAGTAATTCTGCTTTACTTTTTATTAAACCTATCTGGCAACCTATGATGTTCTCACCAGATACATGCTGTCTACCTTCATATTTATTTTATTATTATTAATTAACAAAAATAGCATTCTCTATGCATAACTGTATATCATTTGCATAAGTGATGTAATTTATTAATTACTTCACTTATGTGACACTTGGCATATTGTACAGATACATGTAAATCTTTGATAATTCGAAGTCATAAATTTTTTTTCTCTTGAATTTCGAACTAACAAGGATTTCCTGTAATAATTTATAATTATGACATTAATCTTAATACTTTTTTCATTATATATATAACAAAATAAATATGTATTAAAAGAAACTAGATTTGAATGTTAATAATTTTTAATGTTTTAACTTTTTGTTAAATATTTTTGTTTTTATAAACTGAAAATTAAAGTTAATTGTGTTTTAGGTTTTAATAAATTTTACAATTTAAAAACATTCTTTTTGTATAAATACATAATTACTATTTAATAATTACAATTCTTATTTTATTTTAGGATAAAACTTGTCTTCAATTTTTAGTTTATGTATTGCATGATGAAAGTGAAATAGTTGTATCTGAAGCACTAGAAGTAAGAAAAATTAGATGATTTTTTTTTCCTTTTAATGTTTTTAAATAAATCAGGATTCTGTAAAAATATTGTATATATTTTTTCAAGTTTAACTTTAGTTTTAGATATGTAAATTTTTCATGTTATGTAAATATAACATTTTCATTTTTCTTTCAAATTATCAAGACTACTTTCAAATATTCAATGTAGTAAGGTTCACTGCTCTCAAAGACCTGGGATTGAATCTGGGTGGTGAATAATCTCTGGAATTTTTTTGTGTGTGGTCTGTTTTGGATATGGTAGGCTTTATTCCTCATCACCCAGCTGCCCCATTGTGGACCAAATTGAAACCGTAATGGACCTGAAAAGAAGTCTTCTCGGGACTCACGGTCCATAAAAATCAATATTAATATATAAAAAGTTTTGTTGTAAATTCTAGAAATTATTTTATTAATTTTTAGAATTTACAACAAAATTTTTTATGAATTTTTTACTGATTCCATTGTTTTAAATTTTGTGAATATTAATATAGTTAATACTGTAATTACATATAAACTGCTCATTTGACAAATCAATTAACTCCATAAAACAAAAAGTAAACAAACTGATAAACAAATATACATTTCTTTTTTAAAATTTAAATAAACATTGTAAAATGTCATTACAGGTGTATTTTTTATCTAATGATATATAAAATAGTAAAATAAGTCATTCTAAGGATATACACATTTTGCATGCTAGCAGAGTTAATTTGCCTGTAAATGGCTCATATGTGCAAAATGCATTGCAAATTTTTTTTCTAATTTTATTCATAGATATTTGATTCATTTGTGTCTAGAATTGTTTGAATTGTAAAATTTCATATTGAATGAAATAATCATATCTTTTGTTGAAAAATTTCAAAATACTTTAATTATAGGCATGGAATTATATTACAGGGTGAGTCAAAATTATGTGAACAGTCTTAATTTTTAATTAAACATTATTAATGAAACATTTTAATTTTGTTTTGTTTCCCAATTGGTTACAACGGATTGTTGTTATGGCCTCCCCAATCTCCAGTGTTCTGGCACTAAATTGTACTGTTGAGTATTGGTTTGAGTGCATTAATTGTGCTGGTGGTCAGGTTGAGACTCTGTATAATGCAAACTTTGAGTAAATGCTTTCTCTCATACAAGGTCTGTTCAAAAAGTATCGGACCTTTGGTCGGCAAAAATAAATTTATTGACTTTGAGGTACAAAACCCTAATCCCCTTCAAAGTAGTCTCATTGGTAATGTATACACTTTTCCCAGCGTTCCTGCCATTGCTGGAAACACTGCTAGAACGCATCTTTTGGAATGGCCATCAGCTGGTCCGTCGCATTCCGCACGATGTCTTCTCTCGACTAAATTCGGGTTCCTTTTAGCGGCATTTTCAGCTTGGGAAATAGCCAAAGGTCACACGGAGCCATGTGG
>NW_019385076.1:40205-114326 GCF_000671375.1 Centruroides sculpturatus
CTCACTCATAGGCCGATTGCCAACGACTGACGCTTCCTGCAGGCGGGAAAAAATTCAGGGCTGTGCATGACTGTCCCCTCCACAACTCCACCGAAGGAAGCCTCTCGCGCATCATTGGTTTACGTGGAAAAAAAAAGGTCCGATACTTTTTGAACAGACCTTGTATAGTGTTCACATAATTTTGACTTACACTGTATATAAATTTACATAGCATTCAGAGGATGAATCATATATAACTTTGAGAATATAATTTTGATCTTTAACTTGAAATTTTAATATTATTCTTTTTATATCTGTAAACTTATAAATATTAATTTTTTTTTTCTTTTTAAGACTTTGATTACTTTGTGTGAAAAATTTGAGAACAGAAAAAAGTTAATTCAAATTTGTGGAGTTTCACAATCTCTTAATTATCTTGAAAAGAAAATGTAAGCAATTGATTTTTATTTTGTGTTGACACTGTTTTTTTATTTTATATTGATATACTATTATTAATTCTAGTGATATATCTGATAATTTGAAGAAATTAATCAAAAAGTTGCATCAGTTGATTATTGCAGAACAAAGCTCTTTGGATGGGAAAAAGTTTACAAATAGAGAAAGTAAACATTCAATTAAAGAAATAACAAACAACTTGTAAGATTATATACATATATATTATTTTTTAACTAATGATGATATAACATTTTAATTAATAGTAATTACTTTATTGATATAATCAGAGTTTTAATCATATGTATTCAATTACTAATTTAAAAAATATATATAAAAGTTAGCTAACACCTATTTTACTCCAATTTGATTTGCTTAGTATTTGAGAATTGCAGCTATCACAAACACACATGCTCATCCCCTATTAACAATTATAATACATGTCTCTTTAAAATTATAAGTAGATTATAGGATAATCTTTATTTAGAACTATTTTGTTTTCCAATTTAATGATTTTTAATTGATGGAGTATTTAAAAATGCACTGAAACAATTATTTTTTTTTATTTGTAAAAAGAAATGTTATTTTTATTTAATTTTAAACTTTAGATTTAGTGTTCCACAGTAATTTATTGTTTTCTAAATATTTTTCCTTCATTAATGTATAACTTAAGCTTTTATTTGTAGTTTATATTTATAAATTATCATTTTAATAAAAGTTCATATCTTTTTTTATTTTCAAATGTATTATGTAAATTATAAATGCATAAATGGTGTTTTGTTTCTAAAGAAGTTAATAATTTGAATGGAAGAAACAGCAATAGTAGTTCTTATAGTTTAGAAAATTTAGTTTTGATCAATATCAAATTATTTTTATTACTAGTTGGGATATAATGATGAAGTGAATTCTTGCAATCACTATATAAACTGTCAATTCATGAAATATGATTAATGAAATGAAATAAATTATATAGCCAACAAATCTAAAACGTTTTTGTTACACAAAAACGTTTTAGATTTGTTGGCTATATAATTTATGTTATTTAATGTAAATACTAATATGTTAATGTTGTTTTATGTTATTTCTGGTATGCTGATTTCAAATATGCCCAAGGAAAATGCAGTGCCTAATTTTTGTTAGGCATTTTAATATTTCAAATCTAAGAACACACATGAAAAAAGAAAATAAACTTTATAAGAATTTATACAAAATGCAAATAAGAAATATTTTACAGATTTATATTAATAAACTATTTTTGATTTGATTTAATAACATATTTCCAAAGAAATTTTTAAGAAATGTATTTATTTATTTTTATTTTTAATTAGCTTTACCCGCAGCTTTGCTTGCGTGGATTTTGCAAGCAAACCCTATTTACATTCAATATTTCAACAACCATAGTAATTGTTATTTAACACCTACTGCTGAGAATCAAACAAACTGTTTTTAATTTGATCAATTTTCTGGAACATTTACAATCATTCTATGATCGAACCAATATGCAAAAAGAAATTCAAATTTAAAACAGTTCGAACATTTAGTTAAAAAATCAAAATATATGAAAATATTTATAACAATGTCTGAAATGTTATTAATTTAATACCCCTAAGTACACAATGAAGACTAAACATAACTAAAAACAAAAAATCGCATCTAAAATAGTACAATAGAAGCCATTCTTCAGGTTAAGCCTTAATGCTCTCCCTCTCCCTCGCGGGGGAATTTCGAAAAATCCCTTTTTAGTGTGCGTTTTCATGAAGTACCCTAACTGTGTACTAAATTTCACCTCTAGGTTCTGGAACTTTTTAGAAAAAATTGGAACGTTCTCATTGAAGCGTCATACATTTTCAAAGTCAACCACTTTTAACCCCTATATCTCTCACACCCTTATAGCTATTGAGACGCAACCACCATAGTGCACGATGGGAGACTTGAGGCTACTACCACATACAAACACTATTCATGCGTGATGTGTAGTTTTGGCTGCAGAGTGATGTATAGGCACAAACACGTCCATTTTTATATATATACTAGCTTACCCGTCGCGCATTGCTGTGATCTCAGAAGAAACGAAATTCAAGCAAACTAAAGATTTTATTATTATTTTCAGCAATGTTTTGCAAGAAACAAAATCAAAAAAAATAGCTCCAAGATCATTTTTCTTGGATGGTATAAACTCTAAGGCAAAGACACTTACTTTCCAAATTGAAGGCTTATTAACCCAGGTAAAAATTCTGAAACTGTTTTCTTAAACTAAGAATATTATAAGTTTAATAAATTTTTCGTATGCATATTATGTGACAATATTGTATCTGTATGAAGCCTTTGTTGACATGTTTATGTTTGGATATACAGTGCTATTGAATTTTGTCATCTTTTCTCTCAACTTTTTTCAAGGAATTCATCTATTGTTTCTATACTTTTCTGTGAACATTTCCATTATATTTTATAGAAAAATTGCAAAAGCTCAGAAATTTCTTTCAAATGAACATAAAAATTGGCCTAAATATCACTTTTGGTAGCTGTTATTATGATCTATGTATGTATGTATGTATGTATGTATCTTTAATTCGAAATTAAGTTTGTTAAACTATCAATACAGCTTTCAGATTAGACACTTCTTTTATTGTTTCCACATTTTATTGTTCTTTGACAAATAAAATTTCACGTAATATGTATAATAATAATAATAAATATAAAATGAATGTTGATAAATTAAAAAAATCAGGAGTTGTATATAAAATTAATTGTAATTGCCAAAAACCAAAAAATTATATAGGTGAAACTAGTAGAACGTTAGAATTAANAGCTTTCAGATTAGACACTTCTTTTATTGTTTCCACATTTTATTGTTCTTTGACAAATAAAATTTCACGTAATATGTATAATAATAATAATAAATATAAAATGAATGTTGATAAATTAAAAAAATCAGGAGTTGTATATAACATTAATTGTAATTGCCAAAAACCAAAAAATTATATAGGTGAAACTAGTAGAACGTTAGAATTAAGAATTAAAGAACATGAAGCAGCAATTAGATTAAAATACAATAACTCTCCGTGGTTCAACCATATAAAAAATAGTAATTGTCAAATAGATAGAAATAACACAAAAATAATTCATTTGGAAAAAGATATGTATAAATGTAAATTTAAGGAACATATTGAGGTTATAAAATTTAAAGATGATAATTATATCAAATGGTATGTAAATACAGTGGGTGATTGGTTAACGAACAGATCGGATAACGAACACTTTCGCAATGAATTTTTATGTTCGGACAATGAACACATGATAGGATAACGAACACCCCACAGAACAAACACAAGAAGAAGCGACGTAAAATAATGAATACCCATTGGTCTTCCCTCGTCTTCGGGCAACAATTCGAAACTTTTCAGAGTGTGGGAGATGTCGACATCAACACTCAAGCCGGTATATACCGATCGGATAGTATTCCTTCGAACTTTGAAATTCTCCCTTGTAATTCCAGCATTTTATTTTTCTGACAAAACAATTCTTTTGTGTATTCGTGAGACTGTCGGGTAGGCACTCATTAAGTTTTGCGTCTATTTTTATTTTCGAAAGGTGAGAGTATAATAGCAAAGATAGAGAGTGAGCAGAAGATGCCTAATGTTGCTGGGCAATATGGCGTAACAGGTAAACAGGTCATCGAAGAGTTCATAATGTAACCTAAAACGGATCTGACGACAGAAGAATGCCAAGAACTCGCAAATGAAAAACACCAAGAAACTCGACGAGATACGTTTTCTTCCGAAAAAGAGGATTAATGCCGATATCTGTTATTAAAGATTCTTTATAGAAGTGGGAGGATGTCAGAACGATGGTCTTAGAATGGCATCCAAACCAGGTTGAGGCTTCGGGGTCTCTACAATTACAATGCTATTAATTACTTATGAAAAATCGTGAAAAAGAGAGAAAAGCGATCGACATTAGACAGATTTTTTAACCCTTTCAAACAGAAAAAACATGACTAATAAAAATGCAAGACTGCGTATATGTGTATTTTTATTATTACATATAAATAAACATAGTAAGAAAGTATATATTTTTTATTTTTGGGGGTCTCCAGAACGAATTAATTAAATTCCCATTAAAACCTATGGTAAATCGATAATCGGTTAACGAACAATTCGGATAGCGAACAAAGTCTTGGAACGGATTATGTTCATTAACCGATCACCCACTGTAGATCAACAGTGGTACAATATAATAGGTGGTGCTAATGAAAAAAAGTGATTGTAATGTATTTATTATACAGTGTTGTGACAGAAAATAATTGGAAATATATTGTAAAATTGTGTATGTATTCTCTTAAAAATGTTTTTAATATTACTATGCTACATATACTTAACCTGAAAAAACGATTATAATTGCAGTTACTGCAACGTTATATTGTAGAATATACACATTCTTTAAAAGTTGTACTTATATAAGATTTTATGAGCACATGTTGAAAAATATAAGTGAATATTGTGTTATATTATTATTTTATTAAGAAAATTATAAAATTATTAATATATTAGGTTTTCCGTATTAATGTTGGAAAATGTATTTATGGTGTTTTTAATGGCTGTATTAAAAAATCTTTCCAATGTTACCCGTTATACACCATGGTTTTAGAAGACAGAACCATAGGTATCGTATAAGTGTGACAGTTTTTAAGTATGATAGTTTTATGTCAGTAAATATGACCTACACGCAAGGAATTTTATCATGTTACTAATTGTGTTTCTTAATAATTTGTAGTATTTCACTGAAGAGGGACTTAACATTTATATAAGTCCGAAATGTATATGAGGAAACAATAAAAGAAGTGTCTAACCTGAAAGCTGTATTGATAGTCTACCGAACTTAATTTCGGATTAAACAGACATACATACATAGATAAAAATTGGCTTCAAAGTTCAAATGACCTACAGAATTATGTTTGTTCTCAAAATCTGTTCCATTGATTTTGATTAAATTTTGCCATTTTTCATTAATTGTGATGATGAATCTAAAAATGCAATAAAACATGGAAATCTGACTTTTTTCGAGATATAAGATTAGTTTATGAGTACGCATGACAAGATGATATTGCACAACTTTGTTGTGCAATGTTCCACGGTCGCTAGCACATCTTCTGTGAGCTTTGCTATAGAATTGAATTTGTTCTCAAAATTTAATGGGCCGATTTTGATAAAACTCTGCCATTTTCCTTTAATTGCAGTCAGGAGTCCAAAAATGTAATGAGTGTCCATTTAAATATAAAAACAGGACTCCATGGCTTTGTTTCAATATAGCCTACAGAGGTATTAAAGTGACAATGCCCATGCTCTTAGATGCGACTGAGCATGTCTAACAGAATTTAGGCCTAAAGGTCAAAAAATAAAAACAGCATTGCATATGCTTAATGGAGAATAGATGTGAAAAACACAAGAACAAATTGCTGGATTGCATCTTCATGTTGGCCAGTGCAAGGATTGTGTTTCCTGTGGCTGGCAGATAAAAGGATTGCTTCTTTTGTGGCAGCAAATGCAAAGTTTATCTGTCCGCATATGTCAGATACGAAGATTGCCTATTCTGCCCAACAAGTGCAAGGATAGCTTCTTTCTTTCTGACTCTGCCTCAATTCTATCATGATATGACTGTTGTGTGATGTCCTAATTTTCTTTCATATTACAATAATTATCAATTATGATTTATAGCAGCTTAGTACTCATAGAAATACTTAATTAAAAAATAATGGAATATGTCACTCATGTAATTTAATATTAATATGCTAATGATTGTTGTTAAAATAAATAAGGAGATGATGTATATTTTAGTTTTGAATGATAAATATGATTGTTTTTCATTTCTCTAAATATAGGATTATTATAAGAAATGTGAAGAACATTTAGTTAAAGTGAAAGGAGTAATTAGTCTCACTTTTAATCGTGCAAAACAGAGATGTATTCTTAGAACAAAAATTGACTTAAAACCAGAGGTGAGATTTTTTTTTTTTTTAATTGTGTAAGTTCTTAATTAAAATAGACTTTCCTTCTTATTCTTGGGCACAATGACAATATAATGTGAAGTGTGGTGATGATTTATTGGGCTGCAATTTTCAAATTGCAGATCTATACATTCTCACTGTTGTCCATCTATTCTTTGTTAATCTTGAGAATGGAGTTAGCTAGATGAAAATCGAGACCAGATATGGAAAGCTCATGGGCCGGAGACCCCAATTAACTATATAAGAACTTCCAGTCTGGACTGGAAGTCATGATTTGTTTTTTCTAAATTAAAACATGGTTAAAAATTGCATCCTGCCATTGTGACAATATTACAATAATATAAATTTGATTTTTGTAATTATGTTACTATTGCTGCTAATAGTCCATTTGATAACTGTAACACTCATTTTTGCAGTTTAAGAGATGACGGTAGACTGCTATAAACCACATCTGATCATGAATTTTCTCTCTCCTGCAGTTTTTCCACCAACTAGGAACACTGCTTCGGGAGAGGGAGGAGACCCGACAAAATGTAAATGTAAAGCATCCACTCTTTCAAGGGATAGGGGAGAGCTTAATGATATGCAGATGTAAAGTCTTCACATTAATAAATTATTAAAATTTTCATTAATATTTGTATTTTTGTCTTAAATATTAAATAACTTGGTTTCTAAAAATAGTTTTAAAGTGGCTAAAAAAATAACTTAAAATTGTCTCTCTTGCTTCAGTCTTTGTTTTATAGGAAGACTTCTAAAAGAAATAAGTTTAGCCCAAATATTCATTAATTTTAGTATTTCAAATGGTTTGATTCATGTGGACAATATGCAGATAATGATTAAAGATACTGAGTTTGATTTTCTTTGTATTTAGAAACAAAAACTGTTTAAGGAAGACAAAAATAACAATTCATTAGGAATTTTTTCAGCCTACTGTTCATCCAGCTTCAGCTAACTGCATCCAACTCTTCTTTATTTTTGATTATTTTAAATATTTCAGTAAAATGTGTACTGATTATGAAATTTAATGCCATTCAATATTTCTACTCCATTAGGTTATAGTACAGGCAATTTTCAAGACACCTGTAGAAAATATATATCAAGTTGTAAAAAATGAAAATGGAGATGAAGTAAGATTTAAAAATATCATTTTTAAATATATAGATTTTAAAAATAATCTTTAAATTTCTTAATTAAAATGATATGTAACACTGTATTTATTTATTTTTTTTAATTTTTAAAAATTTTGAGATATGTATAAAAGTCAAAATATCTATGTATGTAAGGTAAAGGGTTTATACCATTCAATATATCCTTGCCAAATTTGGCATTATGCCCAGAAAAAATATGGGAATACCCATTCCCAGCCACCCCTAAATCCTATTCTTTTTTAACTTCAGCTCAAGCAATTTTTTTGTTTTGCAGTTTTATTATTGTAAATACTGGGGTTAATAAATGTATATTTTAGGTATTAAGACCATTATTTTTATTACTCTCTCTGGAAAGCAGCTCAAGGGAACTCTTGTGGGTTTGATGGGGGATTGGTGAGGTTTACCTCATCAATCCCCCATCAAAACCCTGGGCAATACTAAATGTGTGTGGCTGGGCAATGCCAGCCATACACATTTAGTATGTATTATATATATACTTTAGATACTTTTTATTAAAAAAATCTGGTACTCTGCAAAAATAATTTTGTTTATACAAAAAATTTTTTTTTAAATTTTAATGACTTGATGAACACTTTAATTTCCTTGTATCTTAGCACAGCAAATCATGAATGAATTTGATTTTAAATAATCATAGCACCTTCTTAAGTATTAATTTAACATCTATATTTTCATCTGAAGAAGAAAATAAATTTAAACAAGAATATTGATTTGTTAATATTTCAACTGTTCTCACAGTAAACTCTGCTTCATCTTTTCCTCACATCTGAATTTGTTGAGATAAGGATTAGAAACATATGTTTAAGATGTAACCTAATTGTCAAGAGTTGCAATTTTTAGAATTTAAATATTGAATATTAATATTTTATTGAATATTATTTTATATTAAAATAATATAAAATAATATATTTGTTATTTATTATTTTATATTAAAATAATATAAAATAATAAATAACAAATATGTTATTTAGTATATGTCATTAGGGTTTCTCATTTCCCAGTATTTTGCTTGTCCCGGGATCCCGGGATAAAAGTGAACTGTTTCCCGGGATCCTGGGAAATCCCGGGATAGAATTAATTATTTTTAAGGTATACAAAATATCTTGAAATCAAATGATATAATTATTTTCCATTTTTTAAAGTAATTTTAAAGTTTTGTAACCTCCAAAATCATATTAATAATGCTGTGTTAGGTCTATAGGCCTATAATAAAAATTACCTTTAAATAACGTAGAAATTTTCACAAATAGAAAAAAATTAATTAAAGTTTGCTGGAAACTGCATACAACAACAACAAAAAAAATGTTTTGAATTGAGTTAAAAATTAAAAAAATGAACTTCTAATTTAGAAGGTAATTTTCGTTTTTTAAATAAAATATAATACAAAATATTGCAAACTTTTATAAGATTTTAAAAAGCAAAGATGGTCAATACTCCGATAACTCACTCTAATTCTTATTTTAGTAATGAAAAGTCTTGCCACCGAGAATGCCCTTTCCGATTCAATTGATGTGATTGGAATAGTGTTTAATGCATTTAAGAGAAGACAGATATTATGTGTTTTTTCACCTGTAGCCTGGAAGCTTTCGAGTTCGTTTTCGAGATTGTAGTACTTCTTTCGCTCTCTAGTATTCTTGATTTGTCTACCTTGGCTGCTTTAATAGCGGCATCAAGCTTAGAGCTCGATAATTCGGCAATTCATTTGGCTTTAATAATCAGGTTTATGAAGAAAAACTTCATACTTGCAGACTTTGTACTCGTTTGTATCCTTGCCCAATTTGCACAATCTGGCGTCAGGCATTTATTGAAGCTACTGGGCATGGTTAAAACTCAAGACAGCGTAAGCACAATTATTCCAGATATTACAGGTTCCGACAAGTAAAGAATTTTTATAGTCATGCCACAAATAAGCTATATATTGATTATTGACCATTTGTGACATGCTATAACGAGCAAAAATTTAAAAAAACTAATAGGTAGGTTTAAAATTAATAAATACAAATGTATTCTGGCAGTGAATGAGTTAATTATGCTTTCTATTTGCAAAACTCCTCAACCTTAACACAAAATAAGAAAAAAAGTGAATTTTTAAGAAATTTGCGGGATTTCCCGGGATAAGAAAAATTTCCCGGGATATTTCCCGGGTTAAAAAAAACAACCGGGATCCCGGAATCCCGTTTCAGAAACCCTATATGTCATGCAGTCAAAAAGTTCCAAAACTGGTCTAACAACAAATGTGACATACAGTACATGTTAATTTATTGAGAGTTGTAGCCTTCAAAATGAGTTCCATTCTGCTTGTCATCAATGTTCTCAAATTGCTCTCCTTTCAGTGCTTTTTTTTCAGCTGTGGAAATAGAAAGTCACATGGTGCCAAGTCTGATGAATAAGGAGGATGGGGAACCACGGCTATTTTATTTTTGATGAGAAACTGTTGAATAGAGAGAGTTGTGAGTGGAGATGTTGTCATGATATAACAACCAGTTCTGAACTTTCTAAAGATCTGGTCTTTTTTCATCTGACATTTTCATGTAGGCACCTCAAAACAGCCATATGAAAATTTTGATTCACAGTTTGAACTTGGGGAACAAATTCCCAAAGAATAATTCCCTCCCTATTGAAAAAAGCATGCCATTCCTTAAAAGATGATGATTTGTGATTTTCATTGCCTTGTAAAATGACAAGAACACAGATTTAATCCAAATTGCAAGCAATAAAAATTACATACGATAATTGCACAAAATTTGGCAGGAAGCTAAATAACGGTGTCTATTATGCATCTTGGTTTGTGCAAGTTTAACATGAGGGTGATTTGTAGCACTACATCACCAGTCCTGGAACTTTTTGACTTTACCTCATATTACTGAAGTGTGATCTGGGCAAAATTCCTTGACTTCTGACACCAATGTGACCGGAGGGTTGGCACTTCTTTAGTGCCTCATCAGGACTGACACCACTATGTCCTGATTGATACGGAAGCCAAGATGACGTATTGATTTGGTCACGTGAGCAGCTGCGTGCATGGGCGATCGGATCCAGGATGGAGATGGATTGAGAGACAGTGTACTGGAAGTGAATCACTCGGGTACCAAGTTAACAACTAATAACGATTTAATTAAATGGACATGATGATAAAATTTACAATTTTGTTACAGTTCGTTAGACCTTAACTTCAAGGGATCTTTAAATGACAGTGGTTGCGAGAAAGCGTTTACACGAGATTCGAGTGGCAATAAATACCTTGGGATAATGTTCAAAAATAGTCTGATGCTCGTTCTTGGTCACATATCAATGTATCTTAGACCCCAGAGATAGAGTTCGTCTTCAAAATGCGTACCCGTAGACGAGGAAGTATCCGTTGAACTGAGGTATCCGCAAGAATTAGGTATATCCGTTGGCACTGAACTAGATAAGGGATGATATTCCGTTAAAGGACTGGCAATTACTGCCTAAACTTGCAGTTTTTGGTTATATTGACTTGGATAAATCAAGATAGTAGGTCAGGAAGTTGTGAGAAAGTGTCATTTTCAGTGCTGAGAACTTAACAAATGATTTACTCCTAGGTGTGAAAGTTGATGCTACAACATTAGTTAAATTGTTTATGTTGAAGTCTGATTTCTCACAGAAGTATGCTACAGTAGTTTAATTTCCATTGTTTGTACCATATATGTTTACACAACAAATAATTCATTTCTTGATTTTGGTTCATATCTTTGAAAGGAATAGTTTAAATTATTGCAAGATATTAATTTATATGCCTCTGTGTCCTTATAATACAGTTTAGTATGTAAAATAAACACAGGTGAAACAGGTGAAAAATAAAGACTGTTTTTTTTTATTAGTTTTCCTTAAATTTGCAGAACCAGGTCACCGGTATAATAAGTCCTAGTAGACATTTTACATACTATATTGCAAGATACTTTTACTTATGATCAGTGCTGCTGTTTCTAGGGTAATTTTAACCCCTCAGGGTAATGTTTAGGGTAGTTTTATATTTAGGGTAAATCTAGGGTAAAACTGCCCTGTGATCTGATGCTATTACCCATTGCACCACAAGTTTTGCTGAAAAAGTTTTAGCCTAAAAATGTTCTGTTTTCCCCTATAACTGGAGGATTTTAGGATAGGACAGCAGAAGCTAAAGAAATAAAGATGATTGGTGCTATGTACATAGGTGTACACTGTATATTACACCTGAGTAGGATTTCACTTTTTTCAACCTTCATTCCATTGGGCCATTGGCACTCTCCATATCAGATGTAAATTAATACCTCTGATAAAGATTATTAAGATTTTTAAAAACAATGAATTAAGAATTGTTCTGATTATTATTTCACAATAATAGTACAGGGATCTGCATCATAGAATTGTTTCTTATATTTTTTTTTTAATCCAAGCATGAGCTTGATGATGGTCGAGCTTGAGTTTGAGCTCGAAGAGTTTTCTCAATTTAGGGTAATCTAGGGTAAAACGAAAGCCCCTCCAGGGTAGTTTCACCAGGAACAGGCAGTAACACTTATTATTATTATTATTGATAATATATATTTCTTAAAAAATTAACTTCAATGTGTTTTTACTTAATAAATATAAGATATTTAATAAATAACAATTAAAAACCAATATTGTGTTTGTAAATTTTATAAATATGACTTTTCAACGATTAATTAATGGACTGTGTATCACTGGATCTGAAATCTGAATCACTGAATGAAAATCAGATTTGTCAATAAGCATTTTAAAAACATTCCAGTCATTTTCTCTCTTTAGTATACCTTTTATTCTGCATATCTTTTACAAATAAATTACATGTAATAAATTTTTAATTTATATTGAATGTTATAATTTTTAATTTTTTATCTGTTTTGGATTTTAATAAGAAAAGTTTGAAAAATACATTTGTAAAATATCTTTAATCATTATATATATTTTTTAAAATTTAATATTAAAAGTGAAAATTATAACTATCAAATTACTTATACTTACTTATCTCAATTCCAAGCTAATCTCTATACCTGTATTAGAGAATGAAAAGAATCCACATCATGATATCCATATTTTTTAGAAATCATAAATTGAGCATAAACTTACTAACCCTACTTCTTTCTAATATTACATGGGAAACTTACTTTCTCTTTGCTCTCTCTTCTCTCTATAAATGTGACTGTTTCCACTTAATGGTACTATTTTTTTTCCTTTATAATTTTACTAATTTCCATATCTTTGCATGGTGATTACTTTTTATAATTTTTGAAATATGTATTTGTAAATTTTCTAATTTAATACTTTAACATTATTGATTTTTACATTGCATAATTAAAAGAAAAAATGTTTAGAAGAAAATTTAGATTGTAAGGTTTTTAAATCTGAAATGATCCTTTACCTTTATTTTATTTTTGCCTCCTCTACTGCACTTCTTAATATATGGAAATTGTAAGATTAAATTATTTCTGTTTTTTTTTCATTAGTAATTGTTATTTTTGAATTTTTATTAAACAGTAAACAGAACTTTTGAAAAATTATATAAATTAAGATCCCACTTAATGCGGGGGAAGCGTTCCTAGATGACAAAGCATTAAACAAGGTCATTTTAACACAGAGTAAATAGGGAAAGAGGAACATGCAACCAAAAATAAACACATTTTACATTAATTTAAGTTATTTTTATATTAATTTGCATAATGATGATATGTTAAATAACACAAACATATGCACACAAAAATGCAAAGTTCATTTTTTGTAAAGAAGGTCCTCATTTTTTGATATTCTTGTTGTTTGCGATAAAGTCATGTAGTTTCATTTGTCACTTTTTTCTTTCCTTAAGCAGATGTCAATAGCAAGAGATTGCATCCAAAATGCCTTGTCTTGCTTTTGCATTCCTTTCAAAATCTGGATCATTCACTACAATTTCATCAACAATTTTGGCTATTGTTACCAAACTTTTACTGTAAAACAAATCTGTAGAGAAATTCTTTGGGTTCTTCATTTTCAGAATCACTTTTTCCAGTTCTACACGAATTCCTTGTTTTGCCAGTTCTTGAAGGTCGTCATTGGTAAGGTTCTCGCCACAAACCTACAGTAACTCCTCAATATCCTGCTTGTCCTTCTGTATCAATTAGGTTGACAATTTGGTCAACCTAACGATACAGCAATAGGCTCTTCTCGTTGAGAATTCTTGGATACCTTCAGCCATAACTTCTGCACTCTGTTCGTACATTTATCAGTTAATTCTTGCCAAGCAAAGTCGATATTTCCTATGGCATCCATGATGATATATTTTTTCCAAAATTGCACCAAACAAACAGATTTAAGGAAAGTACGGACTATGATGAATTGCCACCTTTTGCTGATTGGTTTGTGTTTGTAAATAATTGTATTATATACGAATCAATGAAATGCTGCGATAATTTGAATTGGCGTAAATTTTGAGTTTTTATTTTAGGCTTTGAGCAGACCACATTATATCAAATCAACATTAAGCAGGGTCTTACTGTATTAATATCTACCAATAATTATTTATTTAACATTTTTTTTTATTATGAATTTTTTGTTTTTATTCTCTGCTTTTTTAAATGAATTTTTAACTTAAATGTTTGTTTCTGGTATTAAAAAAGATTTAATTTTCAACTTTTTAAGTCAACTGACTGGAATTTTCTCTTTATTCATTTATTTAAATAATATATTATTATATATTNATTGACTTAAAACCAGAGTTTTTGTAGTACAGGCAATTTTCAAGACGCCTGTAGAAAATATATATCAAGTTGTGAAAAATGAAAATGGAGATGAAAGTTTTATATTATTTGGAAATGCAGAAAAAGAAAATCAAGTAGAACTACCAGATTATTTGCCAAAAGAGGACAGTCCTGTGAAAGATGCATCTATTGCAAAAAACCAAAAGAAAGAAAGGGAAGAATCATCTTGGCTGGGTTCTGCATGTGACTTTTTAATTTGTTCCTTTTATTGGTAAAGACAGAAATTTCCAATACATTTAGTCACATAAATATTTTAATTGATTGACACACAAAACAGTTTTTTCCAATAACCAAAAAGTGATAGTAAAACAAAAAATGTAAATAAATGTTTTGTTTCATGAACAAAAAATAAATGTACTGGATAAAATTCTTCTTCTTCAATAACTTTTTAATGATGTATGTTATCTAAGTTTTAAATTAACATTTATTATAAATAAAATAATTATTACAGAAATTGTTTGTTTTTGAAGATTTATAAAATAATTTAATAAAAATTTTAACACCTTAAAATATGCAAGTTGAACTTTTTTTATACGTAACATATATTTAATACAATCATTTTTTATTAAATTTGTTTAAATTTCAAGTTTTTTGAATTAAACAAAATTTATATATCTTCATCTATCAGTGAAATTTATATTTAATTTGTTTTGTTTAATTTTTTTAAACAATTCTAATTTTTATTTTGAAAATTTTGTAAATTGCTAATATAGAACATATTCAAATATAACAATATGAATGTGTTTTATAAGCTTAAAACTACTACAGTAAAATTTTATTTTAATAACAAATTTTGATGTTAAAACAATCTTCAATAGAGATTTATGTGATCACATCTTTCAAAGTTATGAATTTACTACTACTAATATTGTATTATAAGCTCATGTTATATATTTGGTGTCCTGTAAAAATTAATATGCTATTAATTTAATAGTATGTTAAATTACAATATTTTCCTCCTCAAGAAGGAAAGAGGAAAATATTGTAATTTCCAAAATGCATCTGGGTAAAATATTATTGTTGATTGGCTAGTATTTTTGGAGCTTGTAGATGTGATAATTTCTAGAAAATAATGGTTTGAACTGGTTACATATTGATACTGTTGAATGAGTTTGAATGGTTGGATGCCTACTGTACAAAAGGTGATAGTTTATTGTAGCTACTTGTGATATAACAAAAAATTAACAAGGATGTTTTGTAATTGTATCAGTGATATTTAACATTTGAATAATTGTTAAAATATCTCTACAACAGTGATGTGGAGGATGATTGAAAAAGTACAATCAGAATAAGAAAAATTAAGTATCCCTTATGCCTACAGACAAATGTTCTAGTGTGTTTTCAATACATCTAGAAGGAAACTTTGAGGACAAACACTATCTGAACTATTGATCTATTTCTAGAACAATCCACAGTCACAGGGTATAAGTCAGTGATTGATAACCAAGCATTCATCTAAATATATAAAATTGCTTGTCCTGACTGACTGACTCACTGACTGACTGACTGACTGACTCATCATCGCCCAGAGCAAACCGCTTAACCTAGAGAGGTGAAATTTGGTAGACAGTTAGGGTACGTCACGGAAACGCACACTGAGAAGGGATTTTTCGAAATTCCCCTGCGGGGGGAGAGGGAGAGGATTAAGGCTTAACCGGAAAAACGGCTTCTACTGTACTATTTTAGATGCGATTTTTTCTTTTTATATGCGTTTTAGTAGGGTATGCCATGGGAATTCACACTAAGAAGGGATTTTTCAAAATTCCCCCGCGGGGGGAGAGGGAGAGGATTAAGGCTTAACCGGAAGAACGGCTTCTACTGTACTATTTTAGATGCGGTTTTTTGTTTTCAACTACGTTTAGTCTTCATTGAGTACTTAGGTGTATTAAATTGATAACATTTCAGACATTTCGATTTTAAAAATGTTTGATCCGTTTTAAATTCGAATTTGTTATTGCATATTGGTTTGATTATAGAACGATTGTAAACGTTCCAGAAAATTGTTCAAATTGAAGATAGTTCGTTTGATTCTCGGCAATTCTCTTCAGCGGTAGGTGTTATATAACAATTACTATGGTTATTGAAATATTGAATGTAAATGGGGTTTGCTTGCAAAACCTCCGCGGACGAAGTTGCGGGTAACAGCTAGTTTTTCTATAATAATAAATGAAATTATATCAAATTATTCTTTAATAAAATCTAATTTCAGCTTTTTGTTAGATTTTTAATTTAAATTTTATTCCCAAAACTTCTGAGAATCCAAAAACCACATCACCCACTGGTAAGCTATAACTTCAACTATCCAGAAAATAAACAAGATACTTTGAATCCAATATGTGATACATTATACTGAATATAAAAGTACAGTATATTTTTGATCCAGTGTCGATCTGTACTTTTTTTCAAAACTACAGTCAATTATTTATAATTTACCAGTGAAAATTTTTCGTATCAAAACAGAATTTTCCTTCACATCACTTAATGCAGAAAAATCATCATTCTGATTATATTCTAACTTCACTCATCTTCATTCTACTGTTTCTTTGATTGCTCCAATATAAAGTTTGTTCTCATTCATGCGATTACCCTTACACATCAAGATAATAGTTTTCCAATTTTAATCAAATAACATATACTATGCTAATTATAGATATTTTTGTCAAGTAATATTTATCAGTAGAAAACAAATATTTGTTAAACAATTTACTTCTGTACAAAGCCATCTTACAATAAAACTGAAAAATGAAAAAAAAAACTTGTACAGTACAGTAGCAATTTAGATACCAAGATTATACAGTAAATTGATGAAAATAAAAAGTAAGTGTAGCAGTTATTGAATGTAAACTACGGGCTGTTCCAAAAGTCTCGATGCGTAAGAAAATTGAATAGTCGTTTCCGGGTTTGCGGATCGGTGACCGTGGCCTCCGAGGTCCCCGTACCTTAACTCTTTTTCGTCGCGAGGATATTTGAAGGCTTTGGTGTGCCGGGTAAATATTTAAAACACGAATCATTAATTAAACTTAGAATGCATTCCTTTAAGAGTATAACGTGGGATGCGTTAACGCTATTTCGGCTCAGGCGAGGGACTCGTACGTCTGCCATTTCTTTCAAAAGTCACATTTTATAACGATGTTAAACGTACATTAAATTTTCTTACATATCTTGGCTTTTGGGTTACCTCCTAGAAAAAGAGCACGCTGTCTGACAAAGGTAGATAGATTATCGTCAATTTTCTGTTTTGTAGAAAATTGCACCGGTAAGCTCGCTTCAAGTTAATTGAATCGAAAATGTTATCGATTACAGGATAGGCTTTTGTAAGTCGGTCCCACACGAGAAAATCTCCAAACTACCTTTAGTGTATAATTTGCCGGATCCTTGCATTAATCAGTCAATTGGTATTAAAAATTAAAGTAAGCAAATAGTCATCTAATGTTTCAATTTTGCAGCGATTGGAATTATGCCAATTGCAGATGTACCATCATTATGTAATGTTATAATGTAACGAAAGTTTTATATTACAATTAAAATTTAAAATACTATTTCATAAAATAATTTTTGCGAAATGCAGCCCGGAAAAATACGTCCCCCCCGGTCCGGCAATTTTATCATGCCGTAATAAACAAAATTAAATCCGAGATGATATCAAAATTTCTGGCGAAAGATCCAAATTAATCGTCTAAAAATGATTTTTATCTACAACTATAAATAACAGTTGACATCGACGTGGCATATCTTAAATACAGTACGTACTGTGTTTTGTATTTACACATCGTAAAGTTCTATTTATAATAAAATATTACGCTAAATTAATATTTAAAAATTATTTTAAAGACGTTTTATTAAATTATTAATTAATACTCGGCCAACGTAATAGACATCGTGGCTATTTTTTTTTCTAATTCTGATGACGTCATTAATGGGTTCAAAATGGCGGAGTGACAGGTAGGCAATACANACGCTAAATTAATATTTAAAAATTATTTTAAAGACGTTTTATTAAATTATTAATTAATACTCGGCCAACGTAATAGACATCGTGGCTATTTTTTTTTTCTAATTCTGATGACGTCATTAATGGGTTCAAAATGGCGGAGTGACAGGTAGGCAATACACAAAAGTTCTGTTATGGAAGGAAGGAATAAAAGTATAAATCAATTTCGGTCGGTTATCGTTTTCGGTTGCGAATTTTTATTGAAAAGTGGCGATCTGATTTAATTTAATGTTTTTTTCCCCCCGCGAAGAAGAACGTGATTTTAAAAATTAATGAAATGAAATTGAAATATTTTATTGAAATTTCTTTAATTAAATCCTTAAGCGAATGATACTCTTTTGTGAGGGACGAATGTTCGCGATGTGGAATTGTTTTCTTGAATATTTATCATTTTCCTGTTGAATTTTCAAAACATATTTCATTATTTGTTTGATATGTTTGAAAACTTTTCGCGATAAACATGATTTATTTGCTGTAAATATTCATTTTTGACAAGTAAGACTTAATTGTACTGTTAAACACAACAATATGTAAATATTAAAGATGGAGGATAATTAGCTTTGTTGTACATTCCAATTTAAAAAAGCATTTAAGCTTCTAAAGACTTTAATTATAATTACTTAAATAACTAATATTTTACTAGATTTTGACTTGTAGGCTTTTGTTCCTTTGATACAAATCTCACTTTGTTAATAAATTGCTTTGTTATTTTTCAGTTTAATAAAGTTGAAGATTAGCTTACTATCAAATTTTTCTTTTGAAGTATATAATAAATTATTTTTAGTTAGTTTAAATATAAAAAATATGTTTGCATTAAGTAAAGTTTCTGTTATAATAATTTTAAGTCATTATATTAATGCTGTTAAAAACTTAATTTTATAAAAATCTAAATGTTTTGGATAAAAATATTTTTTTGATAAATTTATATGTTGAAACGCTAAATCATCTTTATATAAAAAAAAAAAAGATTACGAGACACTTAAATTTTTAATTGTATTGTTGAATTCCATTTTTTATTTTGTTTAGTAGAGTTTAATTATGTAATTTGTTTTAAATAATTACGATTAATGTATAATTTTATATGCTGTTTGTAGAACCATATGTTACGATCGTTCGTATAATATATTGTTCTTTAAACAAAGTAAGAATAGCCACAGTTTATTAGTGAATATTTAAAGGAATAAATATCTTTACGTAAGCAAAATTATTTTTTTATTCTTTGCGTTCAGAAAATGCATTAGAGTTATCATATTTTATGGCGTATAAGATGCACCTCGTTTTAGCACGGAATGCTTCGGGAAAAGTATTTTGTGTATTTAATTAAGCCTTCCCGTGCCTTTGGTATTTTCTCCTGACTTTTTTTTATTGTATTCTGGCCAAAAGTAGTAAAATTAAAATGAACACTTTTATTTGTCAGGGAAAGAGGGTTTTAAAAATCATTTTCAATAAAAAGTTACCTTTAAAATATTCAATGTGAATTTGTACAAATGCTACTTAGCTGTAGCAAAAAGTAATAATATGTTTAAGTAACCCCAAAAATATATTTCAAATATATTTTGAAGAAACACTGTTATCATCTGTCTATATCACACTACACTTCACACAAGTATTTTTTGATTTTTTGTGAAATATAATCGTCATCCAGGCAGGTTAACTAGTTTTTATTAATGATAACAATTTTACTCAAGATTTGGGCTACGTAGGCCATTTGCGAATGGCCTATCCAACCCTACTAAAGGCTATTTAGAAATATGTTAACCCGTGGGCGGTCTCAGTTTCGCATATAAGACTTAGGACAAAGTCTATCCTATATTCACTATTTAAGATTGTTAAAAATTATAATTGCAATACTGTTCGGGGGCTACAAAATTTATAGCATAATTAAATTTTTATATATCTCTCTTTAATTGTAATTATTTCAGATGTAATGAATTGTATTAAAGCAACAATACATTTACTTTTGTAATGAATTGGATTACAACTATTATTGGATCAATTTAAAATTACTTTAGTGACAAGTTGTAAAATAATAATGATCAGAAACTACAAGAATTATCAAAATAAATATTTTTCTTTTTAAATATCAAAGTCTGTTAAGAATAAAAACATTTTCTTTAAGTGCTTACTAGCTAAATGATGATAATGATTGGATTTAAATTGTTTATAATCTAAACTTAAATTACTTATGAGTTAATTGACTCTTATATCTGGCTTTTTCTCATAAATAACAAAGATTAAAATTTAGAATGTTTTCATAAAAATTTTGAAAAGTTTAATTAGTTTAATGTCATTTATTAAGTTATTTACATTTAATTTTTTAAAAATAATAGATGTAAAATTGAAAAAATAGTCTGTCATTATGGGCACATACATGGCTTAACATAGGATATACACAATAATAAAACAATAAAAAATTGTAAACTGACATTCATCACAATTTGAGAAAAAATAATATTGATGGTAGGCTACAAAGAAAAGTCTGTTGAAGTTAGGGCTAGGCCACTTCACCATTTTAAGGAGCTTTGCCAACTGTGAGTTATATATATTATATATAATTTGTTTTTAGTTTTCCTTGGGATGCTGCAAACAATATAAAATCAGAAATATTTAATAATAGATAGTAGGCAGATGAAGTAATATTTTTAACTGTTTATCAAATTGTGTTTTGTCCTATAAGATGAATTAAGTATATTACCTGATTAAGAATCTTTAATGGCCATAATAAGATGCACCTTTATAAAAAAAAAATTATTAGGAAAAATTAGAGATGGATGAAAATTATGTTTACTTAATAAAAATACACAAAATGCTTTTACATTTACCTGTGTTATTTTTGAGAGTTGATATTAAAATTGTTAATATGTGTTAGAGATAATTTAAAAAAAAAAATGATATATATAACTATTATTATTTTAAATCAATATTTGATGTAATAAGTGATACAGAAATTTGATAAATATGGAAAAGCAAGTCTGACAATTACAAAAAAAACAGGTGATGTAAAATAGAATCAACCTGATTTTTCAAAAAAATATTAATAGCATATAGTAAAAGTGATCTAACAAGGTTAGATTTATTGTATTTACTTTGTTGTATGCCATATGACAAGAATGAATGATGTAACCATCTTCTTGATGCATGCAAGGCATTCTAGACAACCATCACCTGCCAAGGTCTTCTGGAATGCAAATACAGGTATCCTTCATATAATGCAGTAGTTATGTTCCGGAAAAGTGCCGTGTTATGCAAATTCTTGATATATGAAACAAAGACTAATGGAAAACATGGTGTTTACATTCCAGAAATTAGAAAAAATATGCTATCTTTTTCATTAATAAGAGAAATATATTTATTAAAGCAATCAATAATTTATTTCCAACCAATAATTAATTAACAGTCACAATTAATTATGCATTAATATTAATTTTAGTTAAATGAGGGCGTTTTCTTTTTACAAAGTATCATTGTCGTCTCAGCATTTTTGTCGATCTCGATCAGAAATGTCAGCAACATTTTTGTATTTTTTATTTTTATGGGTGTCAAAATAAAAATATATTATTAATCAAAAGTTTGTTCTAGTGGGTCACATTTGTTCAGTGTGTACCAAACAACTTTTTTTCAGAATGTGTTTGAGTACCAAGATACTGCCATATTTTGTTTGTCATTTCACAAATGATTGCTTACCTACAGTTAAAAAAAAGTTTCATAGCACTTATCTAAAAATGTTTAAATAAACTTTCCTAAATATGAAAATTAATCTATAAAAAGAAAACACAGTGACAGTCTTTAGGGCTAAAGCAGTGTTTCTCAACGGGGGTGATATCACCCCCGTTGAGAAACACTGCTTTAGCCCTAAAGACTGTTGCTGTCTAAGACTAATTGCCCCCTCAACATTGGAAAAACGGTCACATGGGGGTGATATCACTCCCATGTGACCGTTTTTCCATGTTGAGGGGGCAATTAGTAACAATTTATAGTTTGGGGGAAAAAAAACAATTTTCTGGGCGATATAGTAAAACATTATATTAAGAATAATTAGATATTTTATTTGTTATATTGTACAATAATTAAACAAATAGCATTATACTAGTAATTTGGCATTAGTCTTGGCCCTCGGCATCGGAATTTTGTAGTGAAGGGGGCAATACTACGTTGAAGGGGGTGACGATTTGTTAGAGGTTGAGAAACACTGAGCTAAAGTCTGAAAACAGCAGCAACACCCAGTTGATAGGAAAGTTAGTGCAATTTTTTCTTCCTTGTTTTATCAGTTTCCATTAAAATAAACCTGATGAAAAGCACAAAATAATTTGAAAATTTCAATATGCTGAAATCCGTGGGCAAATTTGAGATAACGCACATGCTTGCTTGAATAAAAATTAATATTGAATAACAAAGTTTACTCTTAAAAATTGTAGAATTTTGTTTGTATGGAGGACTTCCGAGACTGTGTTAGAGCAAAACCAGAAATTGTGTTGTATAGGGCAGGGGTGGCCAACAAGTTGATCGCGATCGACCGGTCGATTGCGAATACAAATTTGGTCGATCACTCCGATGTCTTGACTTAATATGTTACACTTATAACCGAACGCAACGTGTAAATGTAACGCAGAAATGCAACTGTAGTGATATCGGTCCACCGTGGCCTCCCTCAGATGCGGTTTTGTCGGTACGTGTTAGGGTTTCTCAAATGGGATCCCAGTTGTTTTTTTAATCCGGGAAATCCGGCAAATTTCTTAAAAATTCACTGTTTTTTTCTTATTTTGTGTTAAGGTGAAGAAATTTTGCAAATAGAAAGCATAATTAAACTCATAAACTGTCAGAATACATTTGTATTTATCAATTTTAAACCTACTTATTAGTTTCTTAAGTTTTTGCTCGTTATAGCGTGTCACAAATGGTCGATAATCAATACGTAGCATAATTGTGGCATAACTCTCAAAATTCTTTACTTGTCGGAACCCGTAATATCTGGAATAATTGCGCATATGCTGTCTTAATTTTTAACTGCGCCCAGTAGCTTCGATAACCTTCGATCCATTTGCGTACAGTTGTAAAAGGGGAATAAGAAATGTACACAAAGGGTCGTAAAATCGAAAAAAAGAAAGGCAGGAAGAGGGACAGAGAGAGTAGGTCGGGACACGGTAGAGAGAGGAAGGGTGGTGGTCTCCTGAAAGTGACAACGTTGAGTTTCAATTTTTCTTCTATTTAAAATGTACCTTTTCTTCATATTTTAATTAAATTGTGGCTTTTCTTACCTATTTAAAAAGTTTGTATTTCACACCTCCCCCTCACCACTTAGCCTAAACCTAGGACAAGTCGATTGCGACACCGTTTTAAGATAAAAAGTAGATCTTCTGTACACAAAAGTTGGCCACCCCTGGTATAGGGGATATCCCCAGTTTTCAAACCATGTTGTACGAGGGATACCTGTATTCCTTCATCTTTGAAATATTTGTTTGAAGAATCAGATATATAAACTTGATCCAACTGTGAATTATGTTTGACTAAATCATATGGTGTATAATTTCTAGATGTATTGTGTTATTAGGCATTTAATTTATATCTAATGCAATCTAATTAATTGGTTTTAATTGATCTTGATCAAATATATTTTGCCAGGTATAGTTGATCAAGAATGATCTTAAGACCAATTATTATCTTTTATCCAGACCTTTTTTAAAAATGAACTGAAAATTTGCTTCCTTCCTGAAAAAAGGAAGCAGATTTGCATGTTGTTAATGTTTTGGCAAGTTTTATATTTATTTTAGTATAAATAATCTCCCAAATGAAGGCATTAGAATGTGTGAAATATGAACTATGTAAACATTTATTAACACTAAAAAGTTAAAATGTGTTCTTACAGAAAAAATGTTTTTATTTTTTAGAATAAAGTGGAAAAAGAATAGAGATGCAAAAAGCTTTCAGTTATGATTACCATATGAGAAATACTATTGTTTGATCATTCCTAGAATTATATGCTAGCAATTTTTTGTGATTTGGTAACTTTCATGATGAATGTATTATTTGTCAATATATTTCTGATTGGTATTATTGTAATATGTTTGTTAAATTTAGTATTATTTTCTTAGATTATGATTTACTGGTTTTGTTTTATTTTGCTTTACTATCTTTTGAAGGTGATTATATATAACAATACTTTAGAAATGTAATATAATTGACCATAAAAAACCTTTATCAGTGTTGTGTTTGTTACAATATGCACTAATGTTTTGGATCTCCACCAAGGTCTTCTTCAGGTGCTAAGCGTTGTCTCCCCTTGACTGTTAGAACGATGTCATCCGAGATGTAAATATTGCATGTATCACGTTTCACCCCTGTATTTGTAGACAATTATTACTCAACATTGTGTTACCACGATTGGAAGACGTTTGTGTTAAATGTAATATATTTAGAAAAGTGTAAGATTAGTACATTTGTTTATTTAAAAATCCAAAAATGATTACTTTGTTGTTGTTGTTATTATTATTATATAAATGCTGGCATTATTTGGAAGCCAAAACAGCCTTTCATTAGGAGTGAAAATATTTTCAAATATTTCAGTACATTCTCAATGTCAAACAAGTCTTGTTTTGTTACAATATGGTCTAATCCAGTGTTTCCCAACTTTTTTGGATTAGCAATATGCTTCGAATTTAATTAGATTCCTGTAGCATACCATCATTTTTAAAATAAAAATGTTACTTTTATTTTAAAACTACAATCATAATACATTTTATATATGTTTTTGTTTATTACGAAAGAAATAATTGTATTGAATATAATATAACCAAGTATATTTTAAAAAAAGGTTATTTATTTTACAAAACTTACCAAAAAAGTCCTAATTTTAATGTGATATTTGTGCTTGTTGTTTGCTTAATTTCTTTATTCAGGAACAAATAGTTGACAAGGAAAATTTTAAATGAATTATGGTTGATTTTAAAATATTTTGATAATATGGAAGTTAAAACTTACAAGACAAAAACTCACAATTTTACAAATATAGTATAAAATGAAAAGACTATTTGAATCAGTGTGTAAAGAGGGTATAGTATAAGTCTTTAAGCTGGTAAGCTGCAGCATTTATAGAAGCTCCAAAGAGTTGGTATGCCAGCATATGTATAGACATGTAACTTTTATGAGAGGGTATGCCAATGCCACAAATTTTTCAACAGTCGGCATTTTAGTGAATATCTCTTTCTTCCATTGGTTGACCAGCAGTAAAAAGATGGAAGATAAATGAAGTTTTAAAAAAGGAATTATTCAAAATTCTAAAAGATATTTAATATTTGTGTGACACACTCACAACACGACTTGGGAAACACTGGGCTAATCTAAGATGCTTGTTGTTATGATTAAGAATGAATCAAAGGGTTTAGATATGTTTTAATTCTCTAAAGAATTAAATAGTAAACTTTAAAAGAAATCTTTACACACATTCAAATCTGGCAATTACAGAAAAATACATGCTTCAAAGAATATTTATAAATTGCCCTACGATTAACATTTTGTATAACTTTAAAAATAGGTCAGATATGTACAGAAATTTACAAAACAAAATTATTTTAAAAAAGACAAGAAAAGTGCATAATCNACGGAAGCATTCAATTTGGAAGTGAAATAATGCTTCTGCATTGCAAATAATGCTAATATATTGAAAAAAAACTCATTAATTCATTAGGTTGTTTAATGTGTTGTGATAGCTTTATTAATCCAAAATATTTTTAAACAACAAAAAATTTATTATGTATAACTTAATAAACTTTAGACTAACAGCACAAGACCTTTCTCACTAATTTCTAGCCTTATTAACTGGAGTACGGGTAAGACGACACCTGGGTAAACATTGGCAGCATTTAAACTTCTTCTAACCGACGCTCCACAGTGTACCCGAAAAAGGCCTATTAAGAAGGCCGAAAACGTTTGTACTCCAGTTAATTACAAAACAAAATTATTTTAAAAAAGACAAGAAAAGTGCATAATCATTTTAAACATAATGAAAATGTTAATAAAATAAATTAATATAAATAAAAATATAATAAATAGAATATAAGATAAAAACAGAAAATGTTTACTAAATAAATTGCAATAAATATAAATATGTAAAATAAACAAAACTTATTCCAAAATACAAACAATAGAATACTTAAATTTCATGCATTATTTAATATGTAATAAATTATTATTGCTAATTTTAGTTACATTTTGTTAATAAAGTATATAAGACAAAACAAAACTATTTAATTTGTTGATAATGAGAAAGGGGTATCATATTGATGATTTAGTATTAATCCAGTAAGGAATTATCATCATATAAAAATGTCTGGGTTATATGCAATATTAATATCAGGTCAAATGAAAAGTCATTGTTATGAAAAACATTTTCTAAAACACCTGTGGCATTGATGCACAAATTTAAAAGAGAATTTTAAAAAAAAGGCATTTTTTTTTTCAACTGGTAGTTCAAAATATGCTTTCAAAAGAGATGCAACTAAACTATGTTCTGATTCTGTAAATTTCAAGAAGTTTGCAAAAATGTCTGTTGAAATCAATGAAAAAAGTCTTTTTGAATTTTATCTTGGATATTCTATGAAGCAGACTATTGAAAATATAGCAAAATTATGGTGACAATGGATGGTTGGGAAACTGTCAACTGGGTACCAGCACTGGGCAACAAAATAAGAGATCAATAATAGACAAAATACAAAATATTTAATTGTTTTCTTTATTAAAATTGCCATTCTTTTCTATTGATCCTGGTAAATTTAAATAATATTTTTTAAGAAATGAATTAAATTAGTTAAAAGAGCAATTTTAATTAACAAGCATATTTATACATGTTACATACTTTATTTATTTTTAATTTTGATATCCCCAAAATTAAAAATAAATAATTATAATGTATGTAAATTTAAGTAAATTAAATTAAAATATACATAAAGACAAAGACATTTATGTAAAATCAAAAATGCATTACATTACACATTAAATAGAATATATATTAAAACTAAAAAGTATAAAAGTTCTTCAAAAGAACTACTTTTCTTTGATTGCTTTGTTAACTGCTTTTGACATACAACAATTAACAATGCTACAGTATTGTGCATTGTTTCAAAACATTTCTTTTTCCTAAGTTGGATGTAAGTCTTAACTCATAAAGTAGCCCTTGGATAAGGTCAAAAGTGTTCGTTTAATGAATTATTAAAGTTTTGTCACTGGAAGTAAAGGTTATTTATTGTTATTGTTCGTAACTCATAGTTCACAACTTATAACTCATCCTCATAAGTCTTAATCATATTTATATTTATATGTATTTTGCCATTATTTACAAAAAAAAAAAAGAAAGAAAAATATCTGCAAAATTGTATACTTGCTAAGGAAAAACATGCAAAAAGTTTGTTGCCCAAATGACGTTTGCCCAATTAACCATAACCCACTTGACTATTGCCCAGTTGATCATTGCTCAGCTGTTGTGTTCCCAATTTCTGAGTGCACTGTCAGAAATTGGTTCTCTCAGTTCAGGTCTGGAGACTGCAGAACTAAAGACAAGCCATGCTTTGGATGATCAGAGGAAATTGATGATGATCTAGTGAGGGCATCCAGAGGTTGCTGATGATGCCCTCAACAACATGAGGTGCCATATTTTGCCTGGTGGACCACACACCAAGTCTAAGAGAGTTTTAAGCAATAAGAAGTCATTGCACTGTATTCTGAGATTGTTAAGGTATTATTTATCACAATTACATATTATTAGGCAAGGCAATTGATAGTGACAGCTACAGTAATATGCTTGATAACCTGGCTGCAAAGACTGCCAAAATGTGTCCATCATTAGCCAACTAGAAAGGAGTTTTGTTCCATCAAGACAACACAATATACCAATAAGGAGACAATTTGCCAGTTGCAGTAGCTAGGCTGGAAAATCTTTGATCACTTACCATATTTTCTGGACTTTACCCTTTCAGACTTTTACCTATTTAGTATCTGCAAAGTCATTTTGATGGTCAAATGCTAGGCCAGAACTACAAAAAAAGGGTGGTAAATGAATTTTTTATTTTCAAACATCCATCTTTCTTTGAGCCAGGCATTCAAAATCTGACTAAAACATTGGTCCTAGGTCATAGCTAATGATAGGAGAAATATTATCCTGATTAATTATTATTGTATTTTTAAATAAAATCACTTTTTCTGCACCCTAATATTTGACAATGACTTTCAGATTTTTCCTGATACCATAAACTTTCAGGAGTAATCTAATGTATATGGTAGCTACATTTATTAATTTAAAGACTTTTCAGTGTTTAATAATTATTAATAAATATAGCTACTATGTATGGTACCTTTCAATCTAAAATATATATGACTAGGAATAATATTTATAACTAGGATAATATATAGATAGAAGAGTAGGATGAGCTGATTATTCTGGATGAATTGTAGAATTTTCATCATTTATTATTTCAAGTAGAAAAATGTTCAAAAAGATTATATAATTTTGAGTATATTTTAAACACACAAAACTTAAAATTAAAACAATAATAATAATAAAATTTATTAATTTACAATATCAGATGATTAATTTTGATTTAATTTGATCTTATTGCTTCATGTTGTTCTGGATCCAGAGCATGATTTGAATCTTTAACTGCATGAAAAGCAGGAGTTGCAGATTGATTCCTGCTCTAGATTGATCTTTTCTTTCAAAATATTCTAAGTTAATTGATTTAATTCTAATCATTAAACTTAATAAAGATGACAACTTAAGCACCTACATTTAGTCCAGATTACATAGCATTTGTATATTTAATTAGCTAAAATGTAGTAGATAATAAATCTGGCTTGAATATTTAATTAGTGTTATGAGTTGGTTGTGCTTGGTTTATTTGATTAATAATATGAAATCAATAGATATTAAGATTTTAATATAATAATAAAACAACAAACATATCTATTTTTGCATGATTTATTTGTTTACTTAGGTTTATAGTATTAATCAACAAAATTATGAAGAATATCATGATGACAGATTCAAATTATTCAATTACAGTAAACATTAGTATCATTAGTCCAGTAAAATAAGCAATAATGAAGTGACAAAAATTTTAGACACATTTAAAATGAAACATACAGTGAAAATAGCTAAACAAATGATTAATATGTATTTATAAATCATTAAGTAAAACAGAAAAGATGAAAAAAATAAATGTAATAGTTTTACTGAATCAGTAAAACATATAAAACTGCAGAAGATTGTAAAACATATATGCAGGGTTCCTATGCACCTGGAAAGTCAGAAAAAATCAGAAATTTTCATTAGTGTTCAGAAAAAGTTAGGGAATTTGCTATCTTGGCTGTCTTGTTGATTTTTTGCTGACAATATGCTTGACTAAGTGTATCCATCTGCAGGCAGCAAGAAGTAATGTGGTGCAATACAACTTATAAAAAAGGAATACAGAATATTTTCAGGATCCAAAATTTTTTTCAAGCTCTCACAAAATTTTCCTAAAAATTTACAAAGTACACAAAATGATAAATAATTTAAATGGTAATATTTATCATTTTTCATTTTAATAATTTTGATTGTGTAACAAAACACTTTCTGATTTTTCTTCCAGTTTATTAGTATTTTATAAAGTTCAGGATATTTATTAAGAGATAAATTTAATAAATATATACTTTTGCATGGATTATATAGGAATTGGATTAATTAAAATGTGGAATTTGCTTATATGTATGAACAGAACTTTAATTTATGGTACTGGATTTGTAGGAAATCAGAATTCAATTTACTATGACTTGCTTAATGACAATTTTCTGGAAACTAATTAGATCATGAAGCAATGTCTGATATAGATCAACTGCAATCTTACATTTAATGTTTGCAGAAGAAGTGCATGTAGCAATGACATATTAACATTATAATTGTCAAAGTTGTAGAAAGAACCCTTTTATTATTTGTAATCACAAAAAAGTGTACTTCCAAATGTACAAAAATACCTTTTGCCTTTGTGGTTGTATCCTCATAATGGCTCACAGACCACAACTATCAGAGGATATAAAAAAGACAGATTAGCCTACTATAGGAAGAATGTTTACAAACAGAAGTGCAAAAAATCAACTTGCTGGTTTGGTAAAAAAAAAAAAAAGGGTCAAGGCAGAAAATGGACTAGTGAGAAGGAGGCAAGTAGTTAAAAATCTGTTCCAAATGAACTGCCAAATTATTACTGGGCTTTTATAAGGCTATTAAATAATTACATATAAATTAATTTTAATTTAGAATACAGTGGGTGATCGGTTTACGAACATAATCCGTTCTAAGACTTTGTTCGCTATTCGAATTGTTCATTAACTGATTATCAATTTACCATAGTTTTTATGGGAATTTGATTAATTCATTCCAGAGACCCCAAAAAATAAAAAGTATGTCATAATAAAAATACATATTTATATACACAGTCTTGCATTTTTATTAGTCATGTTTTTTCCATTTGTGGAGGTTAAAGAATCTGTCTAATGTCAATTGCTTTTCTCTCTTTAGAATTTTTCAGAAGTAATTAATAGCATTGTAATTGTAGAGATCCCTAAGCCTATTAATCTCAACCTGGTTTGGATGCGATTCTAAGACCGTCATTCTCACATCCTCCCACTTCTTCAAAACATGTTTAATAGCAGATATCAGCATTAATTCTCTTTTTCAGAAGAAAACACCTCGCCGAGTTTCTTGGTATTATTCATTCAAGAGTTCTTGGCATTCTTCTGTCATCAGATCAGTTTTGGGTTCCATTATGAGCTCTTCAATGTTCTTTATTTCTCAGATGTGATTTTTGTTACTCCTTTAGCTGCTTGAGTTTTCTCAATTATACTGTATCTTTCTTAGATAAGATTGAATCATGGCCTACTGTAGACCTGTTCAAGCCATACTGCCCAGCAACGTCAGACATGCCCACTCTGATACTTTCGCTGCTATACTCTCACCTTTTAAAAATAAAAACTGACGCAAAACTTAACGAGTGCCCAGCTGACAGTCTTGTGAATACTATAAAAGAATTGTTTTTGTCAGAAAAATAGAAGGCTGGAATTACAAGGGAGAGTTCAAAGGTTCGGAAGAATACTATCCGATCAGTATATACCGGGTTGAGTGTCGATATCGCGCTCTGAAATGTTTTGAATTGTTGCCCGAAGACAAGGAAAGACCAATCAATATTCATTATTTTACGTCACTTCTTGTGCTTGTTCTGTGAGATGTTTGTTGTTCAAATATAAAAATCTTTTGCGAAAGTGTTTGTTATCCGATTTGTTCATTAACTGATCACCCTCTGTATTTTGGAATAAAATAATCAGTCTAGAGCAGGAATTGAACCCACAACTCCTGTTTGCCATGCAGTTGCGTTGCCAGTTATGCTACTCAGACTATCATTCAATCTTTGCTTCTAGAGTTATTAATTAATTAATTAATTTAGATATAACCATACAGGTTACTCATGGCACTCAGCTGACTTATACTTTATCCCAGGATGGTATATGTACTGTACATATGTATGCATGTGTATGTGTATATATATATATATTTATTTATATGTAAAAACAACGATCAACCTGATACATTTAGGTTTAATTTATGTACTGTACTGTACTGTACTGTACCATACCAGTAATGACATTATTGGTATGGCACATAAATTAATTTGACATCAATAGTGATACTAATTGCTTGAAACAGATTTTTGTTTTAGATAAATTAAATTAAATTCCTATAGTTAAAATTTATTTATTTTATTTGTTATTGATACAAGTACAAGTACTTCCATACAAGGGGAAAATAAAACAAAATTAATAAATACACAACCACACAATGGTTTCTTAATTATGCTTAAACAATACATTTAACACAAATAGTACAAAGATTTAATGAAAAAATTATGCAATTTATACATTACCTATAGTAAAAGAAAATTATAAAGAATTATTAATTTATAAATAGGATGCCGTATATAGAAATCCATGAACTAGTCTCTTACAGAGACAATGACTATTGGCATTCTTTATGAAATGTTTTGATGATAGAAAATGATCAGAATCTTAAATATTAATGAATAGTTAGTTTTTCAGGAATGACTTTTGAGTCTTTTGATGGTTTTACAGTTATTGGTTTGCTTAATCTCAAACTCTGCTTTTGACAATCAGAAATCATTTTTAAAACAAAATTTGATTATTTAATTATGAATCAAATTATTGCTTAAAATTAATATGACTATTAATGTCAAAACAAATTTAAAAATTTGTATTAATTTTAGTAGTTTTACAAATAAAATTTTAAAAAATGATATGATAATAAACCATTCATATAGATTACTTTTTAAATATATTTAGTCGAGGAAAATAATTTCTAAATGCATCCAGAATAAAATATAGTACGTCCTTTTTTTTTACAGGCAAACCTTTTGAACAACAATTTTTCAGAATAAATTTGAATAGCCACAAGGTCAATGTATTTTATTTCCTTGTTCAACAACTAACTGTCACCTGGTCACCGAGTTTAAAAATATTCCTAATTTTCGAAATTTACTCCTGTTAAAAAATTTCACAAAATATTTTCTATACTCTGCTTAGGTTAAAAATCAAGGTAAGAGTGAAATCATTAGAAAAGATTTTCTCTGTATTTAATTTAAGAAAATGATGAAAACCAAATACTGATTACAATAAGCGAAGTATTATATTTGCATTTCAAGTTATACATTTTGGGGGCTAGCTGGTTATGGTAACATTAAACGACTATTAACAATATCTCTGACTACAATAAGCAGATTCTATTATGTATCTTGAATAAGTTTCCACCAATCAAATTTCATTTTTTATGGAAATAAATGATCAGATTTTACTGTTTTCTAGATCCATACCTTTATTAGATACTAATTGTTTCTTGAGTTTTTTTTTACTATAAATTATTTTAAAATTTAGAAATATTACAGTATATTTCTTACTTAAAGCTTTATGCTATGAGATTTCATAAATTTTTGTATTGTAGTTGTTTATAATAGATAATTGTATATACCAAATATATAATAGGCCCAACACACTAAAGCACAATTGTTGTTTGTAATGAATGAATTTTTTTTATCTGTATATTTTATTTATCTATTACAATATAAAGAATTTCTATTAAACAATCATCTTTTTTATAATTAATTTTTTAGGAATCGTGTATTTTATTTTATTAAGTCGAGTATTTTATTTTATGTATAGTTTAAAATGTGTAAAGTGTAGTTTACATATTTTTTTAAGAAAATTGATTTATTAAAAAGGCTTGGGGTCTGTTTTCACTAAGACAAATATTCACATCACTTGAATAAAATATTAAATCCTACACATAATTTTTTAAAATAGAGAAATATTATGTAATTATTTCTGGATGATATTAAGCATTTTCAATGTATTAGGCATTATTCTGATGATTATGGAGAATAATGGTGTTTTTGCTAAAATTTTTCAGATAAGCTGCTTTATTTCATATTTTTTTATAATTATAAATTAGTTTTATTATAGAATTCATCTAATGAAAAATTTTAATAGAAATGTTTCATTCAGGAATTAACTATTTTGCTTGACAAAACTTTCATATATAATTTAGGAATTGAAGAGCTTGTTTATAAAACAAGTTCAGTCTATTGTATTCAGTTATTTGTAAAGTTTTCAGGTTATTTTTTGAAAGTGATCTTCAGACTGCAGAGTTTTATAACAAGGAAGTCAAACAAAAGAACATAAATATTTTTTTAAAAATCAGTATGTAATGCAATGTTTTCTATAAAAAGTTTAGATGATTAATCTCCAATATTATCTGACTGCTGCAGTAGACTTCTTTATGAACCTTAATTAATTATGACAAAATAATTATCATGTTATGACAGTCAACTGCATACTAGTTTTTAATCTGTTTACTTCATTTTATTTAATATTTCTTGAAATGTACTATTTTTAACTGATTAGATGAAAGATTCACTTAGGGAGTAAGCTTAGGGAGAACCACTGTAAAGGATACCCAAATTTAAAATTAAAATATAGGATAAAAATATTAGTAAATACATTACATTAATGATTTATTATCTTGCTTGTTGGACTGTGAGTTGAAAAAATTTTTAATTACTTCACTACACACCAGGTTGAATATATGACACGGGGTCGACACTTTAACCAAATAACCGGAGCACTTAAAAAAATTGCTGACTTATAAATTCCCACTGTCAACTGTCTGTTTGTCCTTCCTTAATCTCAAGAACAGAGTTAGATACACAAAAGTAAAGACCAGATATAGAAAGCTTAGGGGCAGGAGGCCTGATTAACTATATATGAACTTCCAATGCAAACCGAAAGTCACATTATTTCAATTCAAGCATTTTTCCCTGAAAAAAGTTAGATAAATGACTGGCATGTCTCCATTGCTAAAGGAAAAGTATGATGTATTGGTACAAGACACTAATTTGAGGTAGAGAGCATATATTTTAAATTAAAAGAATTAAAAATATGATTAAAAATTGCAGCCTATCATTGTGACAATGTCACAGTAAATAGTTGCTTGTTTTCTATAATTTATAATTGCAAACAAAAAGAATTAATAAATGAGAAGAGTTAAATTGAATCCTTTGAGGTATATTCCCATAATTATACATGTTACATGTGATAGGCTCTATAGAGTATGTCATATATTTACAGGTAAACTTGAAACTTTACAGATAGCTAGTGACAACTATTAACAGGTCTAGAATATTTTATCATGTGGTTTTTTTTATGTTTTGTGAGATTTAGCATAGAATTTTCTAGCATAAAGGCAAACATGGCATCTAGCAGTAGTATACACTCACTATCTCCTTATGAATTGTTGGAGTTATTTAAACAGTAGAATTGGAAAAAGGAAATGGTAAGGGAGCAACTCGCATTAACCAATTAATATAACTTCTTCGTGCACACCAGGGTATCTATAATAAATAAATAAAACCTACTTACTCGAGCCTCTAACTGGTGTGAAGAAATACAATAAAATAAACAACTTTGAAGAAACAAATGTTTTCTGAACACCTTCCGTGTCCTTCCTCAGGTAAAATGGCTGAATTCCTTATTCTAAAACACTTAAACAATTTTAAAAAGAACAAAATTTGAACAACGATTTGATTGTGCAATGTACACTACGCATGTGCAATGGACATTGCACAATAAGATTTGATATATATTCGAATGTTAACTGCCAGCTCGTTTGGAATAAAAAATGAAGCCTGAGGAAGAGCCCAGAAAGAGCTTTGTTCGCAAATATTGATTACTAGCTGTTACCCGTGGTTTACCCCGTGCGGAATTTGCAATTTGATAGAAATAACCCTCCCTCAATACTTCACTAAGATTCTCAACATTAGTTGTTACTATAAAAATAAAAAATTGCATCTAAAATAGTACAGTAGAAGACATTCTTTAGGTTAAGCCCTAATCCTCTCCCTCTCCCCCTGCTGGGGAATTTCAAAAAATCCCTTCTTAGTGTGCATTTTTATGACGTACCCTAACTGTGTACCAAATTTCATCTCTTTAGGTTCAGTGGTTTGCTCTGGGCAATGATGAATCAGTCAGGACATTTAATTTTATATATCACAAGTTCGGATACATGCACTGCATATCTCGCCAACCATGCGACTGTGCGTCGGCGAGACTGCACTGCGTCTTGCCCCTTGCCACCCACTGACACCAAAAATATAACGCTTATTTAGATGATATCTTTTAATTTATATGAATGTTTAATGGAATAATGTACAGCCTATGTCCACCCTGAAGGTCCATTCTAAATATTGGTGAAAGAATTTTTGAAATCTGATGAGTAATTTTGGAGATTACCTCCTACATACAAACTTACAAACTTTACCTCTTTATAATATTAGTATAGATATGCACTCCAGTTAATTGGTTAATGTGAGTTGCTTCATTTTTATATATTCATCCTGGTGTGTTGTGCAGTTAAGGAAATAGTACCTAGTTTATTAAAAAAAAATATGAATTATAAGACAAGATACTGATTCTTTTATAAATGTTACTTTTCTTAAAAACTAACTGATGCTAGGAGGAGAGGAGCCACTAGTAAACCCATTCATCAAAGAGTTAAATTTCTCAAAGAGCGATGGGAAAATTAGATGATATATATTTATGATAATTAATTGTAGTCTGCGAAAATGTAAATATTGACAAATTTCTTACGAACTGCAAATAATAATAATTAACAAAGAGTACATGTTTAGAAATTGTGAATAATTATTTATTAACTAAATTTTAAAGAAATTATTGTATTCTCTATATTTTTCTATTTGTTAATGATTCTAATCTTGACTGACCCAACAAATACAGGTATACCTCACCTTACGTCGGTAATTGGTTCCAGGAAAACGACGTAAGTCGAAAAACGACGCAAGTCGAATTTACTTGTCTCCGAATCTACTTGTCACTAGGCTAAACCATAAATTACCATTCCTGGTTTTGTATTTTATTTATTAATGCATTTTTAATAATATATGGTTAATAAAAATCTATTTTAAGCTTACAAACAAATAAATTTTAGTTTTTAATATAGTACAGAAAAAAGTATTCTAAATTTACGAATGCATGTACAGTAAATACAGAACATACTAGTATATATTTTAATATGATTTTATGTGCTTTAAACGCTTTTCTAGTGATATTATGATTTCAGTATTTGTGGCGGACGGATGTAAACTCGAATAAAATGACTTAAACTTGATATTTATTTTTCCATATACTTTTTTGACAAACGACGTAACTCGAAACGACGTAAGTCGAGGTATACCTGTACTTGACCGCTCGAACGGAAGCATTCAATTTGGAAGTGAAATAATGCTTCTGCATTGCAAATAATGCTAATATATTGAAAAAAAACTCATTAATTCATTAGGTTGTTTAATGTGTTGTGATAGCTTTATTAATCCAAAATATTTTTAAACAACAAAAAATTTATTATGTATAACTTAATAAACTTTAGACTAACAGCACAAGACCTTTCTCACTAATTTCTAGCCTTATTAACTGGAGTACGGGTAAGACGACACCTGGGTAAACATTGGCAGCATTTAAACTTCTTCTAACCGACGCTCCACAGTGTACCCGAAAAAGGCCTATTAAGAAGGCCGAAAACGTTTGTACTCCAGTTAATAAGGCTAGAAATTAGTGAGAAAGGTTTTGTGCTGTTAGTCTTAGAAATAGTTCTAGCTACATATGCATTAATAAACTTTAACCTACAGATATAATATTATACACTTAATTTTACTTGTTTTAAGATTAATATATATATAATATTGCTGCTTTAAGAAGGTTATTTTGTAGAACATTATAAAAGCTTTAGTATTTATAATTTCTTAATTAATTTGTATAAATATTTAGTTTGTTGATGAAAAAAATTTTATTTATATACAAAGTGATCATGAAAAATTTGGTGTTTAGAGCTATCTGTAAAAAGAGCTATTGGATAAATTCAACCAAATGTGCTGAATATGTGATATCAATTTTTAAGAAAAAATTTTACTGCAAAATTCAGCTACTAAGGCAAAATTTGGTGTGCTGTCCCGAACTTGCATATCATGTATGTTTTCTAACAAATTTTGGGTGTAAAAGGAGTTGCAAAATGTTCTTCACAATTTTTCAATAGGTGAATGGGTCATGGTGCTCACTGTTTTGTTGACAGAAGAGTTTAATAAGTAACATATATGTTACTTATTAAACTCTTTGGTCAACAAAAAAGCAATCCACATCTGTAATTCAAATAAAATTATTTGACTTTGTTTCTTAACTCCCAAAATTTGTTAGAAAATGCATATAATATACACATTAAGGAGAAGCAATTCCAAATTATGCTCTAGTGCATGAAATTTAGAGTAAGATTTTTTTTCTCAAAATTGGAACTGCATATTCAGGCCAGTATATTTGCTTGCAATTTGTCCAATAGTTATTTCTACAGAGTACTAAATGCTTACTCTTCAAGTATGATTATTATATATATTTAATTAGTAATTTATGATTTATTCAAAAACATATATAGGATAACATAGATAACATATATTGGAGTTTATATCAATACTTACAAATTTATATTATAAATTGGAAAATAAGACAATAAAGTTTTTTCCATTGCAGTTTGGCATTGAATATAATTTATTGTACTTATTAATAGTTTTTGATAACTTAAATATATTATTTATCATTATCTTTTGAATAGCAAGGAGGAAACTATCAAAACATCACTTAATTATAAGGAAAACATTATTTATTTGTTTTGATTTTAGTTGATCTTATCTTAATTTTTGTGTTCAGCAGTTTAGTAGTTGTATTAAATACTATATTTTATTTTATTTTGTGTAAAGATAAAAATGCATTTTTAATTAATTAATGTCAAGTAATTTAAATATATTTGTTTTATTTAAATAGATTTTGTAATAGAGAAGAATACAATAATTAGATAAAAATGGCAAGTCCGAGAACTCGTAGAGTATTACAAGATTTAAGACCACGAGATGATAATAACGTAAGTTACATCCTATCCAATTGGCTTTTCTTATCCTGATTGTTTTTAGCAAGCTTCTTTTCTCATTAATTCTTCTGAGGACTTCATTGCACACTTTATCCATCCATTTAATTTTGAGCATTTTTCACAAAACCCACATCTTAAATTCCCCCAGTTTCTTTTCTTTTACTTTTCTCAGCATCAGGTCTCTTCTCTGTACAAAAACACACTTCATACAAAACACTTTGCTATTCTTTTTCTCAATTTTAGGTCACATGATGTGTATGGTGTTTAAAAAGTAGGTTTTCAGCTGTAGGCTAACAGTAGTTACAATAGTATCAACTTTCTTGATTTAACAATATTTAAAAAGAATAAATATTTGTTATTTGTTAAAATGGCCAATCTACAAAAATAAAATACTACCAAAAAAAAAAAAAAAAAAAAGAGTTTTCTGTTGTCCTTTCTCACACCTCAGGAAAATAACAGTCTTATGGAGAATAAACATCTACTTACTAAAATATATAGAAAATACATTTCTTTTGATTCTTTCATAACATACTAATTTTTCTTTGAAGATAGAAAACCAGAAATTCGGAAGATCAGAAATATAGCTCAAAGGCATGGGTACAAGAGGCATTATAGTAATGAAAAAAGAATGAAGATAAAGAAGAAGAAAAGGATAGAAAAGCAGTAGTTCTAGTAGTTAAGGGGAAAATAACCTCAACATTAGTAGTGCCTTATGCAAAGAAGCTTCATTTTCCTTTAGCTGTCAGAACATCTACAATTATGACCATAATATATACATAGCAACAAAGAAAGTACAGGGATGATAGCATTAATTCCTGATATTGCTAGAAAGTTAACTAAGAAAAATCAAAACATCTACTACATAGGATACACCATACAATCTTTAGGTATCAGAATAATAGAGCATTTCCTTGCAGTAAGCTATATACCACAGACATCCTGTGTGTAGTAAACAGGTTATTTTTGAATTTTGAATAGGTACACCATTTGAATATCATACAGAATCTTATCTTTAATGGGGATTGACCAATTTATTATGTAAATAATGTATGTGAATACGGGGGCGTAAGGCTCCCGTTCACTTGTCAGGATGATATGTCAGGCGAGTGAAAGGAGAGTTGCTTGGGGTCGACGATAAGGTGAAGGGCGAGATCGAGTAAAGGAGTCTACCATATTTTTAACTAATAAAAATAACAATTTATTAAAGAAGCAAAATGGACAAAAACTACACAAACAGCGTTTCTATACCGCTCTAGAGAGAGTTTCACAGTGCTTTCATACCTCTTATAGCCGTCCTCTTTGACGATTCTGAACGTGGATGGATTTAAAATATCGGTCCAAGGGAATAGGTAGTTATAATCCACAAATACAGCACAAAAAAACCAAAACCCTAAATTAAAACAGTTTTTTTTTTTTAACAATTCAGAATGTATGTAATGTAATTTAAATATCTGTTTCATTGATTATAAAGGATTGTTGAAAGGATCAAATAACTATTTTCATTTATAAATTAGCCTCTTTTTAGGCTTTTGGTTTTATACATTTTTTAGATAATCTTATCTTTAGTTATTATCTTTAGTTCTACTTTCAAATTATAACCTTTTAATTTTATTAAAACAGTAAAGTTATGACTCTCTGTCATTCTGTTAATTTTAATTTTAAAGTGTTGGTTTGATACCATTTTATTCTATTTTCTATCAGAAAGTGTAAACTCATTCTCAAAGGATTTGGGGCCAAATCTGATATATAAATGTTTCCAAGACAAAACAATTTGAAATTTTTGATATCCTTAATAACCAGATTAAAAGTACATTCAGGTATTTCTCATATAATGTGATTTTGCTCTAACACAGTTCAAGAATTTGGGAAATATTTTGTACAAATTTTCACAATTATTAAGTGCAAATTTCTTTATTAGATATTTTTTTATTCAAGTAAGCATACACGTTGTCTCAAATTTGCCCATGAATTTTAAAATGTTGAAATTTTCAATTTGTGTTGTGCCTATCATCAGGTTTAATGAAAACTTATAGTGCAATTTTCTTTCTTCCTTGTTCTAGCTTTCCTATCAACCAGGTGTCAGTTGTTTTCAGATTTTAGTCTTTAAGACTGTCGTGTGTTTTGTTTTTGTAGATTAATATTCATGTTTATTAAAGTTTATTTAAACACTTTTACGTAAGTGTTGTTAACTTTTTTTAACCATAGGAAAGTAATCATTTGTAAAAATGATGAATGAAATACAGCAGTATCTCAGTACTCGACCAAACAAACGTGACCCTCTAGAACGCATTTTTGATTAAAAACATATTTTAATTTTTATTTTGACATACATAAAAAATTTTATGGTAAAAATAAAAAGAATGATGACATTGCTGATATTTCTGAACAAAGTCAACAAGAAAGTTGAGATGACGATACTGTTAAAGCAAAATGCCCTTGTTTAACTAAAATTAATATTAACATATTAACACATAATATGATACTTTTAATTGTGATTATTAGTTAATTATCAATTGCTTTAATAAACATATTTCTCTTAATAACGAAATATAATAGTTAACTTTTGGAACTTAACCTCATGTTTTTCATAAGTTCTTTGTTTCATATAGCAAAGGTTTGCATTATACGGCACTTTTCCGGAACATAATTGCCATCTTGTTATATGAGAGATACCATATATTAATATGATGCCAAGTTTTAAGGACTCTAATGGTTTTCTTACTTTATTTATATAAGACAAGAAAATCTTTGAAAATAGCAGCTTATATTTTAAAGAACTATTGTTTAGTTTAAATTAAGTATTTAAAAAAAACCTAGTTTTATTTGAATTGATGATTTAGTAATTATATTATTTTAGAATTGTTTTGAATGTGGTGCCCATAATCCCCAATGGGTAAGCGTGACATATGGAATCTGGATATGCTTAGAATGTTCTGGAAAGCACAGAGGTCTTGGTGTTCATTTAAGGTTTGTATTGATATTTTAGCATTATACTGTTTTAAATATTAATTATTTATTATTAAGACATCGTTAGAAAATAAATGTACTTTGTGACTGTGTTTAATATAACATATTGATGTAACTAAAGATATAAAAAAGTAAGAAATGTGATCAAATTGACTTTTTCTTTAATCTCACACATTTCTTAATTCTGCTCATTTATTACACAATATTTGTTTGTTTCCCATATTTGTTTGTTCTTTTATAAAATAAAAATTTTTAATTGAAAACAGTATATTTAAAATGTTCAGATATGGTCTGGTCTTTTTCAGATATGATTATTATTTCAAAAACTTTAACAATTGTTTTGTTAAACCTTTTGTTTTCAGTATTGGTGATTATTGCACACTTTAAAATTTATACTAATTTAGAAATAACAAGATAGTTCCTAGTCAAACATGACAGGGAACTATCAATTGTTAATGTGTTTGAAATAATAATCATACCTGAATAAGATCAGACCATTAACTACCTTAGGGAATGGTCCAGTTTTTTGTCCTGGTCAGATCGGTAGGAGCACTCTTTTTTATATATTACCTTAGCATAGGGAAAAGGGTGAAATGCATTTATTCCATTCTCTTCCCATAGTTAATATATTATGTTCCCATCAAATGATACTCACTTTTTAGACTGATCTGATCGAGATGACATGGCAGACCATGACTGTATAGATGCTTCTGCCATTTGTATCCCAGATACGAAAACATACCAAAAATTTTACAGCTCTGAAAAAGGTTTCCTCGCTGTTTTTTCTGAGTAATAGAGACCTTAATGTTCTTTCTGTTTCTTGAATGAGATAAGGCAACTTATAAATAAAAGAATAACAAACAGACTTTGGTTATTATATTAATAATAATAATAACATTAATAACAACATATCAATAAAAATAATTATAAATAACAATTAATACGATGTGTTATTTATAATCTGTGGAATAAGAAAAGCAACAAACAAACAGACTTTGGTTATTATATTAATACCAATGCTCTTATCAGTCAGAATTGTTTCATTGGTTATTTAATAGCAAGGTTGTGGCCAAAGTTTTCATCTCTAAAACGTGAATGTCGAGTGCCACTATTTTGTAAGTGGTGCTCGACATTCACGTTTTAGAGATGAAAACTTTGGCCACAACCTCACTAATGTGAATAAGCAAAATTTTTATAGAAAAGTTTTAAATATTATTTTTTAAGTTAAATGTTACTTCACATGAATATATTACACTATATGTAACATTCAACTTGAGGTTATAAAGTTTTATATACTGCTCCATAATAATTAAATAAATATATACAGTTATAAACAGTCAATTATCTAATTCTTAATATAATATTATCATTAACTAAAATTAATTAGAAGTGTCTTCATTTATAACTCAAAGACATTGAAGATATAATAAAGCGGGTGAAATTAAAGAATTTTTATATTCTCGTGGTATATTTAAAGCATACAAGCACATCAAAATAAATATGGTATTTTGTTTGTTATTATTATTGTAGTGGGTTATATTTGGTTGACACTGGTTGCTGTGTACTATGCCAGACCAGAATCAAGGTACAACAACCAAAACAAAACAAAAATTAAATAAATATGTCTGTGTGTCTGTATTCAGGAATTTCCTAACAATATGACATATATTCAATATAGCAGTCTTCTGTAGTGTGATATATGTGTTTCTATTCAACTGTAATGTTCCCAAGCTTTTGTGTAGTGTGTGTTATAACACCTGTAGAGGAGAGAACAACAGGTGCAATAAGCACCCTATCAATCCTCCACAAATGCCTTATTTCTTGGGCAAGTTCTATGTATTTGCTGATTTTTCTGTGCTTGTGTTTTGTACATTGTGAGTGTTTGGAATGGATATGTTGATAATGTATGTGATTTTATTGTGTTTGTCAATGAGTGTAATGTCTGGTCTGTTATGGTAAATTGTTTTATTTGTGATTATGGCTCTGTCATAGTACATTTTGTGTGTGTTGTTTTCCAGTACTGTCTGTAGAATGTATTTGTAGTATGGTTTATAGATGTCTTGGTATATTATATTTGCTACTTGATTATGTCTATGTAAATGATCTGTCTGTGCCAAGAGTTTGCAGCCAGAAGTGATGTTGTATAGTTTCTGGCATGATGTGACATTTGTGAGTGTTGTATCTTTGAGTATGTGTTTTCTGTAGTTTTTAGTATTTATACATAGCCAAACGATCACCTTAGATACTCAGGCTATAAATTTGCTATTTTAATAATTAATACTTTATAGCCCACGTATTTAAGGTGATCGTTTGGTTATGTATATATATTGGGCTTAGAGTTGTTTAATATACTTATATTTTTAGTATTTGTATTTGTGATTGTTTTCTGTAGTTTTTAGTATTTATGACTTATTATTATTCTTATTATTATATGTAACTTACATGAAGTGAAAGAAAAGAGTGCGATAATCATATTAGGATTTTAAAATGAAATATAACTGTGTTTTCAGCTTATATTATGTATGTTTTTCTTCCAACTAGTTTATACAATATTAGATATCTTACATATTTTCAAATTATGAAATAGAACAAATTATTATGTGAAAATTCAATAAATAACTCATCAAAAAACATTTCAATAAAAAGTTACGAGTATTGAAGTTATTAAAATTGTATGTGTAATATTGATGTTATGGGGAATTTTTCAGTGAAATTCTTTAATTTGGGGAAATTTTGCTTTGGCAATAATTGACTTTATCTATCTGGCAACTTGCTGAAGAAGTATTGAAGTATTTATGGCACAGTAGATATATTCATAGTATTCAAGTTTTTTATCAACAAGATATTTGAGATCTCAAATAGTCAAATACTTTCTAGTATTCAAGTATTCACAGATAGTAGTTGTCCATCTCATTTATTTATTTATTTTTTGTTAATGTTATGATAAAAAATTTTTATTTAAAGAAATTAATTGATTAATATATATGTATATATAATTTTATTATATTACATGTTGATTTGAAATAATTTTATTTTAAAAAAATAACATTAATAGTATTTCCCTTCTTCTAGCTTTGTTCGTTCTGTGACAATGGATAAATGGAAAGATATTGAATTAGAAAAGATGAAAGTTGGAGGAAATAAAAAAGCTAAATTATTTTTAGAAAAACAGTCTGATTGGGATGCCAACTTGCCACTTCAAGAGAGATATAACACAAAAGCTGCTGCTTTATACAGAGATAAGGTTTGTTATATATCTAGGTGTATTATAAATTTGTAATTTATAAACAATTTAAAATGGTATTGATTTAAATTTAAATGTTTAGATGTGTAATTTAATGTATAAAAAATAATAAATATACTTTTCAGATAGCAACAGAAGCTCAAGGGAAATCTTGGTCAATTGAAACTTCATCAGCAAAAAATTATACACCCCATATCATTCCAAAAAACTCATCTAACAATAGTCTACATTCTTTAAATTCAACTGGAAATTTTTCTTATCAAGATTCTAATAGTAACAGTCAGTTTGAAGAATGGGATAGTTTAGGTTCAGGATATCAAAGGTATTAGTTTAATTCTTTTTTATATTAATGTTTTACTAACTGAGAAAAACTAATTGTTTCTTAAAGAAAACATTCATCAGTATGTTCATTCTAAATTAAACGTTTTTACCTCTCTGTGTTTTTTCACTGAAAATTTTATGTATGGTACTTTCTTATGTGCTTTATTTTCTTGTAATCATAACAATAAGGCCAGCAGGCTCATAGTTATTTATTACTAATGTAATCACTTCATTTACAACTTATTTAATCTATATCTGATAATTCCTGTCAATCATTCATTCCTGACAAGGACCACATTGGCCAAACTCATTTAGCTTCAGGTCATTTTTAAAAAATTGCTTTCATCCTGAGGACAGTAAGTGGCTTTTTTTTATGCTCATTGTGGGTTCAGTAAAGTCCACCATGGGGATGGCTGAATGATGGAGGACAGGGCTTGACCTATGGAACAAACTGCTAATGAAAAATTTGAGATTCCTAACCCAAACTTGAACCTGTGTCTCATAGTGATGCCTTTACTTGCCTTGGTCATCCAGCCATTACTACAGATATTGACACTTAAACTTTTTACTGTTTAATTTTTTTTGTTTTGGTTATTTTAACATATTTTATAAACAAAGCTATAAAAAAATTTTGTCATTTAATGCCCAGTTTATATTTTTGACACTTAATTTACTTTATACAGTTTTATTTCAAATATACCTTTTTTGTTTAGTTTCATTTATTTTATAATTACATTTAAAAGAACTACTAATGGAAATAGAATTAGAGGAATGGGGAAAAAGTAGAATGTTTGAGGTAATATTTTCTATTTCATGATGAACTCAGGATATTTTTCTTCCAAATTATAAATTAGAAGTTCAGACTATTTACAAAAAATTATTTAATTTTTTGAGTCTATCAATTAATCCTTTTCACGCACCATAGAAGTACACCTTTTACATTGGTTTGAAGAAATCTATCTAATTTATAATTTGGAAGTAATATTTTCTATGCTACATACTGGTTAAGGATCATGATTTCAACGGCTAGTTACCATATTTTCACGAAATTACTGGCATGCTGCATATAAATGGGAGGAGACCAGCTTGCCAGAAACCCCAGGGTTACCAGCATGCCAGTTAAGGATCCATTTACACACAACAGTGGCATGCCGGCACAGTGATTGTTTGGTGACAGTGACGTTGAGCATGGCACAGTGACGAGTATTTACACACAACAGTGATGTGACGTGCTCAGTGAGTGTTCATGGACTTTACTGAGGATGAATTGGCTATGATAGCTATATGTTTGGATGAAGAAGAAAAAGAAATGAGCTCAAGAAATCACCGCAAGTGGGTACATCAAGTATGGACAAAAAATATCAACAGAATGGGAGTTTCCATACTCTTTATAAAAAATTGAGATGATGAATCTATATTTTTTGAATATTTTCAAATGTCCCAACACACATTTCATATTTTATTAAACAAAACAGAGAAAATATTCATTTTGTATCCAATGTCCATATATTTCGAATGAGATAAATCAAATCGAACAGGGTGTTGTTGATGCACCATTTCAGTTAAATGTTCGTCATCCATTGGTAAATTAAATTTATCGTTGGTGAAAATATCGTTTTCGTCAAATGTACTTTCACGGTACAGTCACGCCAATGCCACTGTACAGCACTGTGACGGACGAGTCTGGACAGGGTGGTTTAAAACTAGGTCAATGATTTCCCACAGGCAAAAATTCACTGCACTGTACCAGCACATCACTGTTGTGTGTAAATGGACCTGAAACTGCAATTAAAATATGAAATTAATCAGATCTAACAAAATAGTTGTTAATTAAATGTTAAAGAAAACATTCTTCTGAGTACAATAAAATAATAACATTGTAATTTGATTGACTTAAAATTGGGAAGAGTTTTCATTTACAAGACAATAAAACAATAACAACTTATTGACAGTGATAGTAGTAGCAGTAGTAGTAGTTAGTCAGTGTGAGCTACACTGACCATTTATCCTGATTTTAAAAATAACATCTTCCTCTAAAATTTCACACAAAGTGGATGTTAATATGTGTAAGGTGAGATAATTTACAGCAAGTTTTTTAAATTTAATATGTTTATTTTTGCATTTTTGAATTAAATAACAATAAAATACATAATAAAAAGAGCACTTTCAGAATTCTGCGAGTATTTTACAATATTAGAAAGAAGAAAAAATGAAAAAATTAAATGTATAATTGTAGTTTTTGATGTAATGCCAATAGTTTCATAGTTTTAGAATAAAAATGCATTTGTTATTTTTGTTTTGTTATGCACCCTCTAGAGAGGGATTGGCATGCCGGCATTCCCAGGGATAAGCTGGCATGCCCATTTTTATCGTACGGAAATGTCTGATTTTGTGGTCTTCCCAGATAGACCAGCAAGCCAGTCATTCTGTGAAAGAAAATATGATATGAGATATGGAGTTTATCCTGCATCTCCAAATTTTCAAAATGTTGCATGTTATTTTTGTGGTTTTATTTTGCATTGGTATGAGTTATAAGCTGCCGAAGATTATATGCAGAAAATTATTGTATTTATTATCAAAATTGATGGTTTAAAGTAAATATATAATAAATTTTTATAAGATTTTTAAAATTATATTTTAAAAGAATTTATTAATTTTATGAATTTTTTGTTGTAGATTATTTTCAAAAATAATTTGTAAAATTAAGAAATGTAAATTGATTTATTATTTAATCAAATTTATTATACAGGGTGTCCAAGAAAATCTACATTATTAAAAAATTTCATTTAAAAAAATCTGTGATTTATTTACTATTGAACACAAGACTGTGTTATTATTAAAACACTTGGCGTTTATCCACTTTATTCAGTTGAATAAAGTGGATAGTCAACTGAATAAAGTGGATAAACGCCAAGTGTTTTAATAATAACACAGTCTTGTGTTCAATAGTAAATAAATACGAAAACACGGTTTCAAAAAACGAAAAATCTGTGATTATCAAAATGTGATTTGTGATAAAAGAGAGACTAACTAGCAAGTTTTTCATTATGGAAATTAATACAAAAGCTGAAGTTGTTATGCATATATTTAGTGAACCTCAACATGTGTGTCTTTAGTTGCATGAAGAATGCCTGATCGAAAATTGATTTCCTGCCAGGTACAGTTTCAACAGGACAGTGCATCATCGCACTGGGCTCTTTTCTTACATAATTTGCTTGATATAGTGTTTCCTTGACAATGGATTGGCCATAGGGTCAACACTACTCCCGTAGATTGCCTGATATACCCAACAGGATTTCTTTTTGTGGAGCCACATGAAAGACATTGTGTACTAAACACCTATTCCTAATATTACTATTTTGAAAGAAAGGAAGCCCTTGCAATATCCAATGTTACACAGGAAATGCTAAACAACCCTGGCAGGAAATCAGTTATCAATTGGACATCCTTTGTGCAACTGAAGGAATACATGTTAACTTTTGTACAGTGTGTTAGTCAGAAATGGTGTTATCACGATGTAGTGGAGAATAAACATTGGAAATTTTTAAAAAATTTTCCATGTTTGGCCCCATAGCCAATCCATTGTCAACGAAACACTATATCAAGCAAATTATGTAAGAAAACTGCCCAGTAAGATGATGCACTGTCCTGTCAAAACTGTACCCGGCAGGAAATCAATTCTTGATCAGGCATTCTTTGTGTTTATCTAATTTCTGTTTCACAAAAAAAATTTTAAACAGTTATGTCTAGTAAAGAAAAATTTTTTTTTATTGTCATGTAATTCCATTTTTTATGTGAATTTTTTTTTCGCAGTAGTTTTTGGCTACTTTTTGGTGATATTTGCAAAATTTTTTTGTGGATATAGACGTCGTTCTCCAGTGCCACATGATTGCTCTTGACAGGTATATCCATCAATCACTGCAGAATGGTTAAGGTTCAGTGAATGTACACAAAACATTTTCAGCTTTTACATTAATTTTTGTAATATAAAAAAAAAACTTTTTGAGTTAATTCTTCTTTTACTACAAACTGCATTTTGATAGATTGTATCATATTTTTAAAATGAAGTTTTATAATAATGTAAATTTTTATCAGATATCTCGTATTTTGTTAAATCTAATATATTTAATTTCGTGTTCTTATAATTACATTAGATCATAGATTAAAATAAATTGTATGAAATATATTAAAAAAATTTTATAATGTATTACAGTAAAGAATTAATTATTTATATTTTTAAAATAACAGAAATATTATTAACATTGCATTTATATATATAAATGTAATTATTTATAATTCTTTTAGCAACATTCCTTCTAATCAAGGGAGTCGTTATACAGGCTTTGGCTATTCTGCACCTCCACCTCCTCGTAGTCATTCTCAAGAAGTATTTGATGGAGCTATGGCTTCGTTGTCTTCTGTAAGAATTATCTTACTACATCTTAACTATTTTAACTTATTAATAACTATTGTATGTATTATGTAATAGTTGTCTTTCCATAAGCTATAATATAAAATTTGATATTTAATTATAATCAGAAGAATTATTTCAATACTTCAGTGTTTTTTAAGAAATTTTTATTCAGTTTTATTAATATAGCAGCATTGAATTTAATTTTTAAAAAAATTAAATTTAGGGCTGCTATTTATTGATTTCTGTATGCCAAATTGCAGATCTGGCCCACACATTAACAGTTTTAGCATTTGATGCATAATACTTTTCAGTTTTATATATTTAATAATTAATAAAGATGATGACAATTTCATGATAATTTATTAATATGAAGTAACAAGAGTATCATTATTGTGTGTTAAATATTGTTGAAATAAATATTTTAACAAATTGTGAAAATGGTGTTGGTAGAATCAGAATTGAAATTAATTTTGGGTGGAGTCTGATTTGGAGTTGCTAAAAATGTACAGACATCAACTCTGATCTCCATGTAAAATAACAAGAAAATACTATTTTAACATTTTCATATAATCTTTTCTTTTTCTCTTAGTATTAAAAATGTATGGTAATTTTTGTTCTTATTAAGTTTCATTATTGTAATATCACTAAATTGGGAAAATAAAGGAAAAAAGTTCTAAAGATACAGTTAAAATAACCATTAGGCATACTTGAATATAGGTTAAGTCTAAAAGAGTAGCCTGATTATTCATATGATGGTAATGAAATGTCATATAATATCAATTACCATTATTAATATACATGTATGTTGATATTTTATGAAGAAATAGTTAGAGATATAAAAATTAAGAAGCTGGATTACAGGTTTTGTAGTCTGGCTGTACAGTTCTGGTTGAAGTAAAGTAAATAATTATTAGTAAAATATATATATTAATTTTCAAAATACAATAGAAACTTGTTTATCTGAACTGTTTTCAAAAAAAAAAGAAAAGAAAAAAACTAGAATGTATAACATTTTACCACAAATAGAATATAGAGACTAAACTCTCTGTGTAACTGACAATTACTAGTGCAATCAATTGTAGTGCTACAAAACTAGTTCATATATGTAACATTATGTAAGGTTTTGAGTAAAAATTAATTTACCTTCAAATATAGTAATTGTATTACAGTATTTATAGTTCATGAAACTTTAAATGCATGGTGCTTGATGTATTCAGAAAATAAAAACAAATGAATTTCTAGATTATTTGAAAATTTGTTCATCTGAAAGACCTCTTGTCCCATTGAGTTTGAATAATTGAATTACCACTTTTTGATTTTGAATTTAATTTATAGCTTATGTTAATTGAAAATCTATGAATTTACTGAATAAATAATAATTAAAAAGTTTCAAACAATTTATGATAAGTGTTTTAACATTGTCTATTTTAAAAACAAATTTAATATTTTTAAAATTTGCTTTTATATTGATTATTAGATAATCTAAATTTGAAGTTATATTTATATGTTTATTTTTAGGGTTGGTCAACATTTGCTTCTGGAGCTACTAAATTTGTTTATAAAGCATCAGAGGGTGTAAGTATTTAATTTGAGAGTGTAATAATGTGAATAAACAACTTTATTTAAACAAATGATAAGTTTAATCAGTTTTGCACAATCATTAAATTAATCTGATAAACATGAATACTTTAATAACTTTATCATATTTTTGTTATTAAAAAAATCTTTAATTTTAACCATAATTACTAAATTTAATGACTGTTGATGATGTGAATTTTGTTTTGGCTGAATTTTATGATGAATATAAGTGATTCAGAATTTTTGACATCAAGAAGGTTGTGCCTACTACTCGAATTTTGCCCAGTTTAGGGATGGCAATGATATGGGTTGTAAGAGGAATAAGAGGATGGAGAAGGAAATGATGAGATCCAGTTAGAAATAGTTGTTCAACATGACTTAACTGCACAACACACCAGGATGAATATAAAAAATGCGACTCACATTACCCAATTAAATTTTGAATAAAAAAGAAACCTGAAGAACCCAGAAGCGGTTACAAAAACGTTCACAAACATTAATTGTAATAACACTGGTTAGTTGGTTAATGTGAGTCACACTTTTTATGTTGTTCAACATGGTTGGCTGTGTTACAAACATTCATTAAATAACATTTAAGATCATACAATGTGTGCATTGTAATGTCCTTAATGCATAAAGAGAGTTTACATTCATCATTACATTCATTGCAAATTACAATACATTCAAAGTCAACTTAGAACTTTCCCCATTGAAATAAAATACAAAATAACTAATTTTTGATGTTAGAAACAGTTCTTGGTGCAGTAGAGTTTGAAGTTTTGTCAATGATTTCCCATCAGGTAGTGCACAAAATAGTTCTTAATGAGAGAATTGCAAGAGTCTGGAGATGATTAGCACACAATTCAGAAGAATGGAAAGATGCATAAACAGTTTGGAGAATGGGTGATGACTGAGATTTGGCCAAAATTATTGTACTCACAAGTGACATTGTCCAATCAGAAGGTTTAGAATGATACTTCCTTAGAATTGCTTCTTGTGAGCAAAGTGTGACTAATGAGTTGAACAAGGTAGCTGTGTCACTCCTGTAGGAAGTTTATATGTTTTGTCTTCTAACGAAATCATATCATTGAAAGCTGTGACTTTAGACTTAGCAAACATTTAAAAAGATTTTATTAAAGATTTTTTTTATTCTCACAATAGATGTTAATTTCTGTCGTGTTAGTAATGCTCATTAAATTATTTCATATTCTTCTGTGTATACAATTAACATTTCTTTGAATACAAAATTACTGAGCTAACATTTCCCAATCTTTGAGTTTCATTGCAGACAGTGAGTAATCACTCAAATATTAACTAGGGTAGTAATTGCTTCCATACTTGCTTCTGTATTGCCTATTACTTTTCTGGTATCTGTTTATCAACATATTGCAACTCTAGAATTGATATGCTATAATCTTTTTACAGACTAAGTATAGAAATCCAAGACTTTCTTCTACATAAAGTGGTCTCTTAAAAATGAGATACAGTGAAACCTCCATTAACAGACACTTTTGAATAATGGACACCTCTACTTAATGGACATTTTTACAATCCCAGACCCTTTAAATAGGACATCTGTAATATTTACTCCTAAATAATGGATACTGTTGTCCATAACCGACCTTATGAAAACGTAAAGTCTTCAATATTTCAAAAGAATTTATTATGTATGAAGTATTTTAAAAGAAAAACAAACAGTCAGTTGAAATACTCTTTCAGATGATGAATTTTGACTGTAGTAGGCATCAGATAAAGATTGGCTTAAAATAGGAATAGAAGGAGGAGGGCAGGTTATAAGAAGTCAAACAATATTCTTTATCTGTTAGATAGGTTTATTCTGGTTAAGTTGTCAATCACCATTTATTGTCATACATATTATATTAACATTATTAAACTTCTATCTTATTGTTGGAATTAAGCTTATAATACTAAAAAATTATGAACTTTTCTGAAGTTTCATTTAATAAGAACTGTAGTATATTAGTAATGAGAAAGAAGCTTAAGATCATAAATGATGTCATAAATACAAGAAAACCGAATATCTATGTGCATTTTAAAGTGGTTGGCAAATTGCCTTTGTAACACGACCTTTGAACTTTTATCAAACAGATGTTGTCATAACTGTTTTAACAGCTTTGTGGTGACTAAAGTGTAATTTTTAATAAATCAGTTACTGAAAAAAGCAAAATTGTTTAAAAAGTTGCACCTACTTGATAACTACAAAGCATAAAAATCCCTGTATCAATTTTTATTAGTTGCTTAGATCATAAGTGTTACAATTCTGAATATATTTCACACCCCTTGAAATAACCTTCATAACTCAATATTCAAACAAGATTTTTATGGCTGAAAAAATAATATATTTTATATATATATTTTAATTATATATGCTACATATGCTTTTTGGTATATTCACATTCCTGATGCAAATTTCATGTTTTCATAATCCATTGTATTCTTCACTTTGTAATGGCCAGGTTAAAATAAAATATGGCCACTAGCATATACCTTTGAATAGCAGAAAAACTTCTTGGTTCTGGCAAAGAAATGAAATCTTAAATTTATATTAATTAATTAATTTTAATTTGAGTCATTATAAATGTTTGAATACTTACATTTTTAATTATCAGTGAATTCATATTTAGAGATATAGTCAAAGTAAAAAAGAAACAAGAAAATTGGGAATTTTATGATTATTGTATACTAAATTACCATATTTATTCAATTATAAGCTGACCCTAAGAAATTGAAAACAAAAATTTAATGATTTTATGGATAGTAGAAGAAATAAAAGATGAAAATTTATTAATCAAGCTTAAAGAATAAATTTTCCACCATTTAATTGTTTATTTGCTGTCTTCAGATGACTCGGAAATGTCATCACTTGATTTTTTGTTACTGTCTTTGTAGAGAGCATTGTCTTCTATGCCGTTGAGTGCATTTCAGATTGAATACTTTTTAAACACACTAGTGATGACTTCTCTAGAAATATTTTTCCATGCATGCATACAAAATTTGCAGAAAAAAATATATAAAATAAAGCTGGAAAATATTGGCTTCTGGTTGATATTTTCCAGCTTTTGATGATATTTTTCCAAACTTTTAACTATATTGGTAAAGGGAATCACGTATTTTACTGACTGTAGTAATGTTACCAATTCTAAACCCAGGGACATTTTTTGAACTGTGAAAAAATTAAAAAAAGGTTGGCTTGCAATTGGGTAAATAAGATACTTTGTTTTCTGTTATGTAAAGTTATAGATTATTGTACTATTGTTACGATTACAAAAATATTTTAGTTTCACTTGTATTGAGAAAAATGATTCTGGTAAATCAATATTTTTGTGAATAACAGTAATTCATTGAATTATCAAACTTATATTTCTCAGTCTATAAGAAAAATTTAATAATTTTATAGATAGTAGTATTAAATTTTTTATACGTTTTTGTATTTATTTGCCTTATTTAATTTCTTTTTAAGGTTGTAAAATTAGGATCTGCTGCATCTCAGAAAGTAACAGAAATTACAGAAACTGTAAATGAGAAGGTTTGTTAAAAAATAAGCTTTTTTTTTCATATTAAATTTACAGAGTTATATGCAATACAAATATACTGTATAATATAAAATACAGCATATTTGTCTGTAGTATCTTATGATATAGGAAATTTGGCAATTAAAAAGTAATGTCTTTCTAGTAGTCTTTTAACACAACTTGCTCTTCCATTCTGTATGAAATACAGATAAAACAGTTACATTTTTTACTGACTGACTTATTTTTGGTTATTTCATTATTTGGAACTATATAAAAATTAAGTCGAAACTCTGCCTGTTGTTAAAAGTGAATTGATTAATTTAACTATATAAAAATTATAAGTGTCACTCTAAATTTCAAAATCTGAAAAATTTGTAATTTAATAAGTGAACACTTGATTTTGAAAAATTAATATTTAAATGGAAGAAATTTCAATTGTTATTTATGATGTTTTATATTCACTTCATAATTTTAAATTGTTATTTGTTACTTTAATTATTAATTTGGGTAGTAAAATAGAGGTTAATTATATAATCTACCAGGTTCTTTTGAAATTTTTACTGATCACCATTAAGTGATTAAAGTAAAATAATATAAAAGATTTCAAAATTTGAATGACAAAAAAATTACAGTATGATAGTTCAAAAAGTTTGTGTATTTCCTAAGACAGTTTTTACTTGCATGTTTGGCCATTTATATTTTAATATATTGACTTGCTTATCAACATTATTTGTAAGTATATACCCCATATTTTTTTCAGATTTCTCAGATATCAAATATGGCTTATAGAAAATTATTTGAGAAATTTATCTTTTTTACCATCTTATTTTTAAATGAAAACATATATTAAAGAAATTTTTATAAATTTCTTTCCAAAGTTAAATTATGTAAATATTTAAATTAATTTCTGTGATTTATTAAATGATAGTAAAAGACTTCCCAGAATTACATTAAGACTTCCTTTAGTACTTAGGATGCATTCCTAGATGACAAAGCATTAAATGAAACAGCATTAAACGAGGTTTTAACACACAGTAAATGGGGAAAGGGGAACACTCTACCAAAAATAAACAAATTTTACTTTAATTTTAAGTTACCTGTTATGTTACTATTATAGTCTGCATTAACGAATTATAAGTGTCCTTCTTCAATAAGACAAGAGCCCTGCTTTTATCTGCCTTGAGGACGATGATGTTTTGATCAGCCAACCATTTCTTGGGCCTTGAGATCACACATGGAAGTACTGCTATGAAGGAACTGGCAACTCCCGCATCAGCAGTTAGTAACCACATCCCCACCCTCCTTTGGTTTGTATGTGTATGTGTTTATATGTTAGTGGTTATATCAATGTTTGTACTACGTATACTATTCTGTCACCATGGTAATGGTAACACACATGCATAACTGTTTACATGCAAGCTTGGAGTGTTCCATTGTTTTGAAACCTGCTTGTGCTGTTCCAGATTTTTTGAAAATAATTTCATAATTTTTGTTCTTCAACTTCACTTGTTTGAATCTCATTGGTTTTTTAAACCCAAAGAAGACCAAAAGTAAGGTCGAAAGCATTTGTTTTCTATTAAATATTTAGTACTTGACTTAAGGTTTTTGAGTGTTAATTAATTAAAAAGTAGTTTCGGAGGATAATTCACTCTTTCAGTTATGGCTTAAAGTGGTTCCAATGTCAACTTGGCATTTACCATTTTCCTACCGCCTCGGCACCTGCATTTTAATGTCGAGCGAAATGCTTTTTTGTGTCATCTTTGTTTTAACTGTGTTATCTTTACACCCACTCATTTGAATAATCTAAAAAATTACAATAAATTACAAATATATTAATGAAATTGAACTAAATTGAATATATATTAAAATTTGGATAATAAGGATAAATTTCATAACCTCAAATAATAAGGATTAATTTTTAATGAACAAATAGGATTTTTATTGGTTTTCTTACATGATAATATTGATGATTACAGCACATAAATTAATAATGTTTTACGCAGCACTCCAAATCATATTGATAGAGTGGACACTGTTTCACTGCTAATGAACATGATGTTTGAAGTTATGAAAGTAAAACTTTCATAACTTCAAATTTCATAATCTCAAACTTTCATAACCTCAATAACCTAAAGTAAAACTTTCATAACCTCAAATTATCATTACACTTACAAATTGCTACTCTCCATCAGTTGTTTGTTAATATTATTTACAAAGTTTCAGTTTTTTATATAAATTAGTTATGTTAATTAATAGAATAATTTTGACAGGTATTTATATTAATATTTACTTGGTGATTTTAGATTTTCTTTAAAGGCAGTGAAGCACCAAAAATCCAGATTTGGTTGTTGAAAAATGGATAATGAACCTTTCAATGATAATTTTGGCCTTGTGTTGTGGACATTCTAAACATTTATTTGGAATTGTGTAAATTATATTTTGAATCTTTGTAAATATTCTTACATCCCTTGTGAAATATTGACTTGAATGTAGAATACTTAAACTGGAATTAAAGTGTGTTTGGAATTGACAGTGGTTAAAATGCTAATTTACAAGTATACATTATTTGAAAATCAGAATGGAGTTTGGATTTTTGATGCCTCACCATATTTATATTCATAATAAAATGTAAAGGAAAACATAGATTAGAAAATGAAAAATACGTTTTTGCCAAGCAATATTTAAATTAATTTTGTAAAATATTTTGTCAAGTAATTTTTTTTCTTTAGTTGTTTTTATGCACATGGCACAATTTTATTCATTTTTATCCCAAAAATTTTGTTTCGGTTTAATATTTGCATTTAATTTCTAGCATTATTTTTAAGTTGCTTTGTGGCTTTGATATTTTTAGTTTCAAAATATTTTATCAGGTAAAAGAAGGCTCATTAATTGAAGATCTCCAAACGCAAGTACATACAATAGGAAATAAGGTAAGTTCTTAATATTAGATTTGAAAATTTTGAGTTGATGTTTGAGTTAAAGAAGTTTTTTTAATTTCATTTTGTTGATATTGATGAGTTTGCAGCTTGCTAAAATTGATTTTGGCTTATTCTAAAAAAAAATTATTTATTAAATTATGATTTACATATATTTTATATTTATATTTATGAGTGTTATGTTATACTTGATGAAATAATATCCAGTTTTTGTAAACATAATACAGTAATATGAAATTATTACAGATATATTTATGAAGTTATTAATCTGGATGTTTATTTGAGACCCTTTTGAATTATTTGTTATCTAATAATTATATAATTTATATAAAGTAAATGATCACTAAATTATATTGAAAGCCAGGAAAAAAGCTTATTTATTATAAGTAAATTGTCACAGATTTCAAGTAAAAGTATGTGTGTACAAAATAAAACAAAAGTTGGAGATTTCTTTATGTTTTTGGTAAACATTGATTTATTATATGACTATTAAAAAAGTATCTTTAGATCGATTGAATTTATATTTAATCAATCTAAATTGGTTGATTTTTTATTAACACATTTCATCTTGAACTTTTAGTTTTTATTAGAAATTTTAACAAGAAAATCATTTATGATATGTTGCATAATGTCTTTAATTGCTATATGGAAAAATTCTGTTATAAAGGATAAAATTTGACACATTTCCTTTCATTACGTGCATTGCATTTGTGAGACATGTTACCTTTATTTTTAGAAATAATATATAAATGAGCAAATGTTATTTTTATAAGTGGAAGAAATTACTTAGGAAGAAATAAAAGTATATTTTAGAACAAAGTATAATTATATTCATCCATTAATCCAATGGTATATATTATTATTTGTTGATTGATCTTTAACCAATGTACTTGTAAATGTTGAATATTTTGTTCACAATTCTCAATTATCTATGACGTTTTTTTTTTTTTGAATAATTACTTCTTTCTAAAAATAAAATAAAATATTTTTTTAATAATTTTTTAAATATTTTGTCAAATTAATGTGTTTTGTTTGATCATTTAACCAAGAAAAAATACATTTGGAAAGGCTCTTTGTAGAATATGCTATTCAAAATGAATCAAAAAATTACAATGCTTTGAATTAAACTGACTTTATGGTTTTATTGCATAATCTTTTTATTTTATGGCGCGTGTTGGATGTATTTTTTATTATTTTGCAAGTATGGATTAATTTGTTTGTATTTACCATGTTTACCATGAAAGTTTCATTTAAAATGAAATTTTCATGGTAAACATGGTAAGTTTCATGGCTTGTTGGTAATGAAGTAATTTTTAATTTATGATCCACTACTGATTAGTCTTTATAAACATTATTATTTACTGTTCTCCACAAAAATTCTAGTTATATAAATTTGGGAATCACAGAGGCTAACACCCTTGAGGTTAAGTAGTATATCGTGCAATAATTTCATTGAAAGGTGTGCAACGATTTACTGTGATATGGTACCATCTTTCTTGAAATATGTATTTCATTTTCATTGAGTTTTGCAAATGGATACTAAATTTCAGAATATTATCATTTAGCATTTATTTTGCCTTCAAATAAATTAGAACTCTCAATACTTTTGACAAATATAAACTTATTATTATTATTAATTATTATAAAATGGTAAAAAAAGTTTAATTTTGAGGGTAGTGATGAATTTTATAAAGAAAACTGTAAATGCTAAAACAAGTAAAATCTTCATTAAATCTTCTCTGTCTCCCCACTCCCTTGACCTTTAACCACCAAAATTTAATAGCATCAATGCTCTTTATACACAAGGTACTGTACTGTGCCAAATTTCATTTCTTAATCTTTACTCCTCCTGAGACATTAAAGAAAATACATACAGATCCATAAATTTTTTTTTTGTTCAGGAGATCACAAAATGTGGAGATTTGCAAAAATTTTAGAGGGTCAAATTTGACACAATTTCAATTATTTTCCTTGTTATGTACACATAACAGCAATAAAATTGGAAATTTCACAAATTTTATTAAAACATTAAAATTTGTGAAGTTTCTTAAACTGTATAAAAGTAAAGCTATTAATGAATCTGTTACAATTTTTTTAAAGAAGTTACTAAATACTTTTTAATTTATTTAAAATTTTCAAAGAAGTTAATTAATTTCAATATATTTCAGGTTGTAGATGTAAGTAAGAAAGGTTGGCAAGATTTGTCTGTAATGTTTAGTCAAAAAGCAACAACTTTGGAAACTGCGGAAGGAGCACCTACAGAAAAATCTTCTCTTCTAGGAGGCTCCATAAATAAGGATTCAAAGTAATGTATTTTTATAAATTGATTAGTTTTTACGTTTACACTGGAATCTTGATTATCCAAGATAAACCTGCAAGTGAATATACTACAGTAGAGCATCGATTATCTGACTGTGATCAACTGTCACATCGGTTAACCGATCGTGTTCTAGTCGGCAAATTCAAATGTCCGCTAGTGATGTGGCACTATAATATTTGGCTATGTCTTCGCTACTTTAATGTTATTTTTGTTAAATTTTTTCATGTTTTAGCAGGCAACATGGTTCAAGCGTAAAAGGGAGTCCAGTATTTAAAAGAGGCTTAATTTTTTAATTATAAGTGATTGTTTGTTTCGTGAGCAATAAAATAATTTAAAAATAATTTTTAACAATACAATAGCGACGGTTATTATTTAAAAAAAATTTGCAATATACTAATTACATGGGATATACTAATATACTATACTAATAATATATTTTTTCATACTTTTCAGTTATCTATTTTTTCAGTTATCCGACCAACCCCAGTCCCCAATTGAGTCGGATAATCGATGCTCTACCGTACTTCTCTTATATTGCAATCCATAAAAGAAAGTTTAAAATGATAATGTGTATTGCAAAATAGTTTGTCTTTGTTATATTTTATCATTTAACTTCAATGTGAGATAATCCATTCATATGTAACTACAGTATACTCTCAATTATACATCTTGCAGATTATTAGTGCATGCTTACATCTTGTTAAAAATTTATATCAGAAATAGAAGTATTTGCACTAAAATAAAAAAAAAATCTATATTGTTAGCTCTAACTGTTTAAAATTGTATGTTGAGCATCAGAACTCTTTCGGATTGTCAAGGCATAAATTAAGTAGTGTTACAAGTACAGTAAGTGCAGTTGATTCTTGAACAGTATAGCTTTACTTATGTTTATACTGTGTTTTCTCTTTTTTTTTTTTATTAAATAACTTGAATAATTTTCTTATCAGTAAATCATTAATATCTCAAAGTTAATGACATTTTATGATGGTCTCTAGATGGTACTGGGAACTGTCATTCCCAGTTAGTAATACAAGAAATTGCATTACTAACTGGTGAGATGTGAGATGATAGTTCAATCAATTTTTCTGAATTTTCTGTTTACTTTAAAAATTTGTTTAACTCTGATCACATCTAAAGCTTATTAATTAATTAATTTATCAGTCTAAAAACATATTTTATTTGTAATGTATAAATTACTTACATTAACCTTCCTAATGTGACCCAAAGTTGGTTGATTGCGCAGACTTATCACACCTTGTAGAGTAAATGATGAAATGGAGTCCGAGATCAAGTTCAAAAGTATATGCTTTATTAGTATTGGAAATGTATTTCAGACTCATAGTACCTCATCATTCCAAACAGCAAGTGTAGATGATTATAAGCTGAATTTCTGGTATATATACATAACATGAACTTGCTCTCAACTGAATTGTTAATCAAACACTGTGTATTTCCAAAACTAATAAAGCATATACTTCTGAACTTGACCTACAAGGTGTGATAAGTCTGTTCAATCAGCCAACTTTGAGCTACATCAGGAAGCATTAACCCAGACAAGGTGGGAGAAAAATTACTGTTATGTTAAATTTAATACAAAATTAAAAACTAAATGAAAGAAAAATTGATTAGTTTCTCTTAAAATAGACTTTGCAGATTATCTGTGCCTCCATTGTCAGTGATAGCTTAGGTAATCTAGAGTATACTGTACAATAATGCACATTTTCATTCTTAAAACTGTTATAGCTTTAGCTGTACAATAAATGATCTAAAAATTGTTGTCTTATATATAATAAAAATCCACTCAGATTATAAAAAGAGATTTAAAAGTGTCATCAGATAAATATTTTATTTTATATTAAAAATTAGAAATGGCCATGGCCATCTATTTTAGCCAAGATTTTGGTTATCAGTCCACTTTACCTCTGATAATTGGGGTTCTACCATATCTAGTTTTGATTTAAAAGATTATACATAAGTAAAATAATCAAATTTTTACATTTTTGTCTATTTTACATTAATTTCTAAAGAATTTCAATAATTAAAAAAAATTTGTTTATTTTTAAAATTTTAATGTGAAACATTTCGTTGTTATAAATATATTTTGAATATCAAACATTTATAAGTTGAATTGACAAAGGGGTTAAGAACTTTTTTGGCTAATTAATGAATTCTAGGAAAATTGGAACTTAATGGAACCTGTTTAATATAAATTTTAGCAAGTAACAGTTCTGTTTTATCTAACTTATAAAAGTTTGAGTAGAAGATCTAAACAAACCTTCATACGTTAATGAATGAATGAAATTGCATCCAATTGCTTTGTCATGATTTATTATTAATAAATCTCTTCTATATTATTTTCTTTGCTTCTTCTAACATGAATATCTATTTTACTATAAATGAATTACAGTTTAGTTTTTGTACATACAGAATTTATATAAAATAAAATTAATTTTTCAAATTTAATTAATTAAAAGGTAAACTGCTGAAAAGTTTGCTACACAATTCAATTTTTAAGTATTTGACTAATTTATTTTTAAAGAATAAGTTCAGTTAGAAGGTTAAAATGCCAATTCTTAAATTCAAGAACATTTAAATGTTAATTTGAATGATTGATAAAGAAATTAGAGCTATGATATAGTCTCCTTCGATGACAAACTATCTTTTATGTGATTATGAAATATCACATTAATTGTATCGACTGTTCTATTTATAATTTGGAAATAACATTTGAAGAACTTGATTAAATTTTTATTCGTTTTACTTACTTTTAAGTGTAAATTTTATATGTATTAGCTTACTTGTAATCCAATATAAAAAAAGTAAAGACTATTTCTGTAACTTTTTGTATTATTTCATATTGATCAATTACAATAATAATATGATGCAAATTTTTAAATAAGATTACAGGTATCTTTTGATTAATGCAGTTAAATAATCCCTCGATGCTGCCACATATATCAAAATGGCATTAATTAAAATATCTGCCACATAATTTTGATTTAAAAGATGATTTGTCATTTTTTAAATTGTCCAGTAAATTGTAAAGAGATTGCCACAATTAATTTCATGTGTTAATCAAATCTTGCATTAATCAAATTCTGTGTTACGAAAGCGGATGCCTGTACTATTAAAATAATGATGATTATGATGCATTGTGTGTGTGTGTGCAAAGAACAAATACTAATAACCATAAAATTTGAATGATTTATTTTAATAATTTCAGTAAAATCTTGATTAATGGTCTAATTTGGGTGAGGGGGATGTCTGTTAAAGCCAAAAGTCCATTTTATAATAAAGTAGGTTTTTCGAATGCATGTTAAAAAATTGACAAATTAATTAGTTTATCTGTAGATACTTACGTACGACTTATGTAGATAGTTTTGTGTAATTAAAATTAAATATGTATATGAAATTTAATTTCGCAGAAAAATTTTTCTGTGTGTATTATTGTTAAATCTATTCTGTATGCACTCACCATAGTTCTGAGACTGTAATAAGTAAGTATATGATCTAAATTGAAATAAATAAACAAGCACTTTTTTGGAAAATAGTTTTTAATAAATAATGTTCTGAAAAAGAAAACAAAATTTAAATTTGACAAAAACACAAAACAGTTTCCTATTTTTTTTGTCTTCAGATGATATATCGAGACACACTCATTTTGTCATGAAGGTAAGAACACTTTTGACTTATGACAAAAAGACTGGAAATTTTGTCCATTAAATCAAGGTTTTATAATTATATGATTGATATGAAGGTGAAATATTAATGATTTGTTTAAATTACATCATTATGAAAGTATTTTCTTCTCTTTTTTTAGTAGGAATAAAGATATAGATAAAAGTAATACACCTTTACTTGATGAAACTTCAAATTCTCCAGATAAGGATTCCTGGAGTTGGCATGATGAGGAAAACAAAAGCCAGCAAACAAGGTAAAAAATTATTAATTACAGTAGAACCTCGATTATCCGGACTAATTGGGGATGAAGGTAGTCCGGATAAGGAAAAATCTGGATAATCGAAACAAATACTTTGTTTTTAATGATGTTTTCTTTTCGATGACATATCGGCAATATTAAAAATAAATTCTGTATTTAAATCGTGATCAAATTTTCAAGAAACAAATGTTTTATTGAATTTGGACTAGTACTGACCAGCACTAACAGACTAGCTATTGTTTAAAAGGCCCTCTGGCGGCTCAAGAATACGGATTTTGTAAAATAAAAAGCAGTCGAAACTGCATTTTTATGAATAAAAATTTGACAAACTGTTTATCGTTTTATGACGAGTAAAATTTTTTCGTCACGTTCTTGGCTTTTAAGTAATGCATAAACCTTCGAAGCGCGAGGCCCTTCTGACCGCAAGGCATAGGCGGTGGCCCATGTTGCCCATGCCTTACGCCGCCCTTGGTTATAGAAATGATGTAATTTGAGTATAAGTTATTTATAAATACGTATGTCAAGTTACATTTTTATTACAACGCAAAATATATTTAAGAGTTTACGACCACTGTGCCAGGTGAGACGTTGTTGAAACAAAAAATGTTATGCATTTCATCACGTACATAAACAGTGTCGTAATTCGCCAAGTGCAAATCAGCAAATTCGTAAAATTTTTGTTTATTTTGAACAATCCGGATAATCGAAAATTCGGATAATAAGAGGTCTGGATAATCGAGGTTCTACTGTATTAACAAAATAAAACACATAGCAGGTACACAATTATTTATTTTAGTAGGGATATTTTTATATATTTACAAAGCAATTGGTATGATTTGTGATTCAGTACAGATTTTAAGTAATAAAATTTTGGAAATAAAAAGAAATATAGTAATTAACACATAATATATTCTATAAATTTCCACTGGCATCTATCTGTCTGTACTGTACTTCCTTAATCTCAAAAATGGAGTTAGGTAGATGACAGTCGAGACCAGATATGGAAGCTTAGGAACAGGAGTGCATGATTAACTATAGTCAGACCTGTCTATAATGGAACCCCAAGGGACGAAACAACTCTTCTGTAGTAGACAGGTTTTTGCTATATACTGTACAGATTATCTACTATAGGTATTCCTTGATTAATGCAATTAATAGATTTCTCAATGTTATTGCGTATATCAAAATCACATCAATCAAATACATAATCAAATACAAAAAGTTGTACCTTCGTACGTAACTGAACAATCATCATTTTCTAGAACAAATTTTCAGTTAATAACAAATATTTTTATTTTAACTTTAATTTTTTCATTCATCCGTAAAAAAGTTCTCAAGATAAAAATGAGTAACCAATTTAAAAATAAAATAAAACCTTACAGCTATATATTTTTGTCAGACAAAATTATACTCAATTCAGTTTGTTTTTTTTTTTTTTATAAGTGGAAAAAAAAACAAACTGTGTGTGGAACACAATCATCAGCATGTTTTACAACCATTTCAAGTGAATGTAATGTTTTAACAATACGTGTCTGTGACACACTAAGATTTGTTGCAAATTCATGAATTCATCAATTTGTAACAATTTCTTTTCAACAGCTTTTGGGCCCCATACATTTTGTATCCTTTAGTTCAAAATTTCTTGAATGAAACTTTCAAAACCACATTTGACACATTCAGAGTTTAGAAGCATCTTCCTTGTACACGGTACAAGTATTTTTTACTGTTTGTATAGCATAATATCCTTTATGGAACTTAAAAAGCATGCATAATATGCTGATGTGCATTTTATCTGTAGACATTTTGACTTGATTTTATTCAAACAAACCTGATGTAAATAGTTTAAAATAAGCTTCAAAACAAAGAATACAATCTCATCTAGAATAAAGTGTTAAATTTAACTACTTATAATTACATCATATATTTATGTTAAGTAAAAACAGCTGTTAATAAAAATATGCAAAAACTTTCCATTCAAATTCCAATAAAATTACTGTAATACAGTAGTCATATTTTGCTATTCTGTATTGGGCATGTTATTTTTTGACTTTTTTATGATTTATAATACATGCTAGGCTTGTTAAATTTGTGTTAAATTGGATAAAGATGCCAATTTTTTCATTATACAGCCCAATTTTCCTTTCTGTTTTTGCACTAGACAGGTTCTACTATATACAGTTTAATTTATATTAATTTTGCAAGCAATTCAAGAGATTGAAGAAATTTTCTGTTAATAAGGTTTTCGCTATATGCAGGTTTTGTTATAGACAGGTTTGACTGTATATACAAACTTCCAGTTTGGACCAAAAGTCATTATTTCAATTAAAAAATTTTCCCAGAATGGGATTAGATAGATGACCAGCATGACTGTACTGTTATCAGGAAAAGTATGATGTACAGGGGCAAGTCACTATTAAAATGGAGAGCACATATATTTTAAGTTAAATAAATTAAAAATAGGATTAAAAATTGCAGTCTGGCATTGTGATCATGTCAAATAAATAATTGTGATTTTTAATATATATACTTAGATTAGAGGTAAAGTAAGAATGATAACCTTGTAAAGTAATATTGAAATCAAGAAATTTTATATATTAAAAGTGAATTACATATATCTTTGTATTGTTTCAACTAGTGATTCTATTATACAATAGAAACTTGCTAATGTAGATTTGATGAGACTCGATCCAGTTTGAATGAACACCAATCCAAATAATCTAGAATTTTGTAACATTTGAACTGTTAGGGATATCGTATAATGTATTCGTAGTAAGTAAAGATTTAGATTTTATTGATGAAATATGTATGTGTACAGCATTCTACAATATTGAGATGACTTACAAATGTAGCCATCACCTTCACATATACCTTGTAGATTGAGCCATTTTGTAGAACACCAAAACTTTACCAGTACAGTATTGCATTTTAATTTTTAAAAAAATTAGATTTTATTTATTTAAACATTACTATACTATTATCCAGATATGAATATACCAAAATTTTACATAATTACAATTTTTTTTAACTGCTCTGCCAGCATTACTAGAGGGTTTTTTCAATACCTATTACGGATTCAAATGGGCTTAGGTGGTCCGGCAACTAGAAGTGGGATCCGACACGTTTGGGTCAAGACTACCTTAAAGAATTCCTGCATTTGATTGGTGTTCCCAGAGCAGTTGGCAGATGGTCTTAACTTTGATTAATTGTTGGATAAACAGGAATCTAGTTTGTGTGTGTTCACACCCACACAAACAAATTATTGTATATAATTTCAGAATATAATAATATCTGATAAAATATTAAAATTAAAATGATGATCAGTAAAGACTTTTATTACTGTAGAAACAGTTAGTTTAGTATTGAATTTTATTTAGATTTTCTTTCACTTATAAATGTATGACTTAAAAAGCAAACATCAATAAAAATGTGATGATTATTAAATATCTATAAAGAATTTCATTGGAAGAATAAAATTCATACGAAAAATTGTCCGAATTATTTAAGTACCGGTAATTTTTTTTACTTTTTAAATTCAATATCGAAACAAAATTTTTTATGGATTAATTTTACAGTAAAGTACAAATGAAAGTATTTTGATTTTTACAATCAATCAATCAATCAATATATTTTATTAAGATGTTTCAACAATACATCTCCTGGTTCCGCAAACAAGCATAGCCAGAAGTAAATAACAAAACAATAAATATTACAGCAATAAAGAAGAAATATAATGCTATTTACAATAATATTATATCAAACATTATTTATGTCAATATTTAGTTTATATTTTAACATTTTTATGGTTATTTTTTTATCANGGTCGCGTGGAGTTTTCCGGATTTTCTTCACATCTTTAACAGTTAAATAGGGACCAATTTCCCAATATTACACGAATAACCCCTAAATATGGGCCAATTTTCCATAAAAGAGCATTGATCTGAATTTTCCCAGGGACGTTTCTTCAGAATTTTCCGCTTTGGACGGGTTTCCGTTTTATTCAAGTTCCGTGTTAGACAGGTTTTACCGTATATAGGAAGCTGTTTTCACTCGTTTAATATACCACAAATAATAAAAAATTTATTAAGAAATAAACGATATAAAAATTTAGAAGTAGATTTTCCCCTGGAAAAATAATTACGATGAAATATTCAAACGTCTTCTAATTTCACTCCAATTCGGTAGATTTTGGAGGTATTTTCTGGAAAATAATTGACGTCAGGAACGAAATTTCCTTTATAATTTTCGAGTTAAAAAACTGATCATACTCACAAAGCTTGAAAAGGAAGAATGTATTTAACTTTGGGCGTGTTAAACCCATTAAAACTGGTGTTTCGAGTGAAGGAATAAGCGCCCATGTCGCGGAACATGAGCCAATCCCCCACCGACAAGTCGGGGAGCGAACATTCTACTATTCTATCTGTAGAATCGCACGTTGGGCCCCAAACCACGGATCGATGAACCGTGTTCGAATGGTTCCTCTGTAAGAATATATTAATTATAATTACCTTACCGGATGATTGTTCGATCATCGTCGATATTACCTTTATTGCTATTGGATAATAAGTCATTTTGTAGTAAATGACGTCGCTAAAACTTCCGAAAACGCCGTCGTTTATGTAATAATGACATACTTTCGTCTTTTCACCTAAATACATAAATATATAACAATATTTAATATAATTAATTGCATTAATCACGAATTTCATTTATGAAGGATTAAATAGGCTAAGACGAGTTTAAAAGTAATTTTATTAATTAAAAATTTGTTTTTGTAATTTAATCAAGGCGAATTTAAAGTAGCTTCTTTGTAATACGTCGCAGAGTTAAATTTAAGCAAGTTTGAAATAAAAGAATAATTTAAATTATAGTCCACGCTCGAATTAGACCTATTTGAAGTAAAATTCAAACTGGTTGTCAAATAACCAATAAAAAAGATCTGTAACGAATCTTTTATTTCGAAAAAGTTCCGATATAAATACAGTGGAACCTCCAATAACGACCGCCATTCTTTTCCGCAACTTTTTCAAACGCCTATAAAATAACCTTCTAACACGGTCACATTTTATCTTCAGCGAGCGTTTGAATGATTTTACATTGTTTTGTGGTGTTTTATAAACTTAATTACAAAATTTTCCTTATTCTAGAATATTTATAATAGAATAATAAATGATACCATTTTCTGTAGCCGTTTCCATTTCTCGTTTGGCTATAATGTTAGCGCACAATACGAAGGAAGAAGATACAAGAAATCTTCCCGGATTTGCCACGATCTGTACTTCGTTACTGGGATGAAAATGGTCGTGTAAAACATCTCCGACAATAGAAGATATCTACATAATATAATTTATTTTTAACGCTAGTATTAAATTTATAAATAAATAAATAATTAAACTCCTTCCGCCTACGGGCCTGGATCCTTTTAGCAAGCTCATTATGGATTCGACCGAGCCAACAACCGAGTGGCCGGTTGGGGAGGAATAGGCTCTACATAGATGGATAGACCGATCCGGAAAAATTTCTGTTATATTACCAGACATACTAACACAAGGGGTAATTAACTTAAGATTATAAAGGATCAAAGTATCGACTATATATTTAAATATATACTGTATATGCATAAAGGACTTAATCCGAATAAGGGGATCAACGGAGAATCTGAAGTGGCGGCCAGACACCTTAATTGGAAAATTAAGATGTCGCGGCTGCTCCAATGCGGGCCTGGCCGAACCCACGATGGGAGTGCTAAAATGGGGCCCTTTTAGTGTTTATATTTAATCATTTGTAACGCACCTCGTTGAAGTTGACTTCTAAAGTTTCCGTTTTCGAGGGAAATCCAGTACCAAGATCAAGTATAGAGAAATGAAATCCTAAAGATTCTCCGATACTAAACACTCGACTGGCTGTCAAAATGGCGTTTGTGAATTCTTCGACTACTTCTATATTTTCTATATAAAAACTGAAATGTTTTAAAGCAAAAAGAATTATTTTAATAAGAATACTTTCGAACGATTACATTTCAAACAATACAAGTTGTAAGGATCGGAAGAATCGCCGAGAAATTGAAGCGTATCTTCGCTTCATTTATTTACAAGAAATCAATTTTATTACGTTTAAAAATAATGGGATAATCTAGTAAAAATGTCAACAGATTATCTAAATTAAGAACATAATTTACCTGACTCCAACAACTCGTAATTGTAAATCCCTGGCTTCTTGTAGTAAAGAAGAGACTTCGTCCAGATGGACGTAGCCAGATTTTATGGCATTTTTAGGTCCGGGAGAATAAGAAATATCAATGGGAAGAATCAGTCTTTTAATAAAATATTTTTCGTTTGTAAATATTTCATTTTTAAATTTGAAATAATACCAGATGTTTTGAATGGAAAACTTACTCGGCTGACGGGTGAATGTCTTTAATCTTTTGTAATTCGCATTTATTGTCGAAGAACAGCCATTTTACCCCGCATTCGGCAGCAAATGTTAGCGACATGGGGGATTTACATTGATTGGAGTAGCAAATACGAGAAGGATCGATTCCCGCTCTCAAGACATTTTCAATTTCCATCTGTATTTTGATAAATGAGTAAATAATCATTGTATTCTTATCCAAATATAAATTCGATTGGGAAAAGACAGTAGCCTAACTAAAACCGATATTAGGGGGCCTGGATTAGAACGCGCCGCTACGAAGTAAACTTTTAGATGGGGCCGCCTTAACGGCATTATAGGCCCCGGGCCCAGCGCAACAGGTGATTGGTAAATTAGTGTTAAATTTGGTCCGCGCGTAAATTAGCGATGGGCTCCGGGGTAACTGCCCAGCGTGCCCATGCGTTAAAAAGACACCGAATGCGCTTTATTCGTAAATAATATCCGATTTATTCCTTTCCCTTTAGAAAACTAATTAAATATACAGTAAAACCTGTGTAAACAGGACTCGAATATTTTCCCTGCTTGCAAGATTTCCCTTTTGAACAGATTTTACTAAACATAGTATTACAGCAAAGGTACTTAAACATTTCTTGATACTTCTTATTAGAGTCAATTTAATAAGGATATTATATAATAAAGCTATTCACCTGTCGGCAGAGTTCTAACAGTTCTAACTGGTCTAATGTTGAGAACACTCGTCTTCCTGATTTCTGGCTCAATTTATCAAAATTTGATTTTTACAATAAGAATGTATTAATTCATGGAGAAAAAAGCTATATTTCTTATTTATTTATATAGCCCAGTTAAAACAAAGAAATCGCCTTCGGCCGCCGAGTGGAATGCAGAAGAATGGAAGTCGAAACCGAATCGTGCCAACAAGAATAGTAAAGGAAAACAAAGTTCTAGTATTAATCACTCAAATAAAGGAAAAGATATCAAACAGTGTCAGGAAGGAGAAAAGCTATTAATAGATTTTGGAGAGGAATCTAAATCTGGAAACGGCGAAGTAGAAGGTAACTGGGGATGGGAGGAAGACGATTGGGAAGACTTGGAAACATCTAGTAAAGGATACCAAAGGATAGGCTCAAAAAAAGACTAATTTGTCAAAACGTAAAATTTTCTGATGAGGGTTTATGAATTTTCTCCAACTAAAAAAAAAATCTGTGACTGGAAGAATATGTTGTACGTTTCCAGTTAAGTTTATTTTTTCCATATATATATATAAAATTGTGTTTTTAAGTAATATTATGCCGCTCAAAAAATTATTTCTTAAACTATTGTTTATATTTAACTAAAATGTATTAAAATTCATTGTATATAAGTATTATAAATGTGAAACAATGAACGATCGGTATTTTAAAATGCATAATGATAACAAATTAAAAATTTTTTTTTTATATATTTTTTCAAATTCTAAAATAAAATCTTATTTGATATAGTCTTCCGAATTGCTTACGAGTATGCTTAAATTAATTAAAAATATAACTTATTTTACTATACTACTAAATATATAGAAATTCTCATTTTTAACCAAGTTCGTTTATTTTCGAAGCAATGTTATAAACATTTTTTAATCACTTTTATTTTATCAACAGATTTAGTCAAATTATTAGCATAGCGTACATTTACGGCAACATTTGTCCAAAATGCAATTTTAAGCCATAGTGTTTTAGTAAATTCGAAAATCTCTAAAGTATAAACCTCGTACGTTGAACCGTTATTTATTTTTTAATCCCGCTAATACTTTTTATTATTGGATTTTAAAATGTACTTTGTTAGAATAGTTCGCTTTCGTGTCAAAAGAGGCCTTGAAAGGCATCGGATATTCCGAGGGAGAAAGTAGTTGCGTGCTCACACAAGCTTGATACTCTTGACGAGCGTGCGAGAAGAACCCTTTTTGTACGCTCGTCCGTTGTAGGGCCCTACCACAAGACGATTGACGGTGGCCGAAATACCCGAGACGATGCTATTTGAGGATTCTTGCTTCGAACGCGGGTCCACTATAGTGACGTAGGTCTTTACGGCTTCGGTCTTCCCCTAACGAACATGTATTTGAAAATAATGACAAGAAATTGAAGATTACTTTCGAAACAAAATGAATAACAAAGAGAAAATTCTCGAGAAAATCGAGATTTAATTACGCATACGGTTTAAGTAGAGGGGGGATGAAAAAAAGGTACACCACTACGCGGGGGGAGTGGATCTACGTAGAATTTTTTGGCATACGAGACATTCGTTCTTATATGCCTAAGTCCTATCATACTAGGCATTTCAACGTCGAGGGTTCATAAATTATCGTACACCTAATTAAAGAAGTTTGCCAAAATTACATCGTATGTAACGGGGAAGGGATCAAAAGAGGCGCAACAACTTTTTAACCACTCGACTCCAAACAAAACGCGTATACAGATTACGTACATAGTCCGTTCCATCAGTTAGTAATAGTATTGCGAATGGTTGTTCAGTGAGTTGCCATTTCCCCGTACATTTTTTATAATTTAAAGTTTTTGAGCAATGACCAATGTAGTTTTACGCCCCAGCATTTCCTTGTTAAATTGTGTGATACTCCACAGCGAGAAAAGAAGAGATTGATGTCTCCGTTAATATCTCTAGATGTCAAAGGGTCATATGACAATGCGTGGCGACCCTCAATTTTAAAACTTACGAGAGGTACCAAAGTGCCACAAAACATTTTCTATTTCTCGAAGATTTCTTAAGAAAACATCTGGGCTTTGTTAAATAAATCTCCCCGAATAAAGGTTATTAATTATTGACAGTTTGCCAGACATTTGTGGTCTTCGCCCGGTTAAGTGGCACCAGTTGGAACGGACGAAACATCGTATTGGTGGGGATGACGGTAGGGGTAGAAATACAGTATATGACGGAGGTATCTGCGGTTTGTTTTATGGTGAGATGGTCGTAACCTGGGGTGGGCCTTGTGTAGACTGAGATAGGTGAGAGAGCGATTGGTTCGAGAAGTTTCTAAAAAATATTTTTTACAATCTTCCAAATTCTCCAGTCTGTTTAAAGTTCTTCGTTTAGCGGCTCCGTAGAACTTCAAAGGTATTTTTTCTGGATATACGGTCGACGGGTCAATTATACAAAACAGTAATCTAACGTTTGTTTACAGTTAGTATAAGCTCTCGAACCAAAGTAAATGTGACCTTCCGAGTCGGCACCTCCTTAGTGCCCAGTCAGGATTGACACCACCGTGTTTAGAGGAACACGGAAGCCGAGACGGCGATTTCGTCGTCCGTCGCGCGAGCGGTCCCGTACGCGAACAGTCGGATTCGACAGGTCAGAGTTAACATAGGGAAGAGACTCGAACTACCCTTAACAATCAACAAAGGGTTTATTAAAAATTTAAATGGAATAAAGTGTGGTCGCGGAGAGAGAGAGTTTACATACGATTCGCGTGGCGATAAATACCTGACAGGTTATCTTATGGATCGAGGTCTTCAAACCGCTGTTGACGATGTCACTTCCAAGTTCTGGGTTACGGAAATATCCAAATAGGCACTTAAGTTCGTTGTT